>NW_027227380.1:0-120385 GCF_037783145.1 Equus przewalskii | reverse complement strand
GTTGAACTTCTTCTCTGCGTATGCTACATTGCCCTAGAGCAGGAAGGCACAACGTGCAGCCTTCTTTCCAAAGGGCGAGTTGGGCCCCAGAGCATCTTGCTTCCAGCTCTTTGGGAAGCTAAGAAACAACTCGCCCTGCACAGTGCTCTTACAGCCTACCGGGAACATCTCTTACAAGGGACTGTGAAACGCAGTTTCTTTGCAGGCCTGATCTGGCTGAAGTAGAACTTCTGCTCTGGGTGTGCTCCATTGCCCTAGATCTGAAAGGGACAACGTGCAGACTTCTTTCTAAAGGGCGAGTTGGGCCCCAAAACATCTTGCTTCCAGCTCTTTGGGAAGCTAAGAAACAACTCGCTCTGCACAGTGCTCTTACAGCCTACCGCGAACATGTCTTACAAGGGCCTGTGAAACGCAGTTTCTTTGCAGGCCTGATCTGGCTGAAGTAGAACTTCTGCTCTGCGTGTGTTACATTGCCCTGGAGCTGAAAGGTAATACGTGCAGGCTTCTATCCAGAGGGCGAGTTGGGCCCCAAAGCATCTTGCTTCCAGCTCTTTGGGAAGCTAAGAAACAACTCGCTCTGCACAGTGCTCTTACAGCCTACGGGCAACATATCTTGCAAAGGCCTGTGAAACGCAGTTTCTTTTCAGGCCTGATCTGGCTGAAGTAGAACTTCTGCTCTGCGTGTGCTACATTGCCCTAGAGCTGAAAGGCACAACGTGCAGGATTCTTTCCAAAGGGGGAGTTGGGCCCCAAAGCTTCTTGCTTCCATCTCTTTGGGAAGCTAAGAAACAACTCGCTCTGCACAGTGCTCTTACAGCCTACCGGGAACATCTCTTACAAATGCCTGTGAAACGCATTTTCTTTGCAGGCCTGATGTTGCTGAAGTAGAACTTCTCCTCTGGGTGTGCTACATTGCCCTAGAGCTGAAAGGCACAATGTGCAGGCTTCTTTACAAAGGGCGAGTTGGGCCCCAAAGCATCTTGCTTCCAGCTCTTTGGGAAGCTAAGAAACAACTCGCTCTGCACAGTGCTCTTACACCCTACCAGGAACATCTCTTACAAAGGCCTGTGAAACGCAGTTTCTTTGCAGGCTTGATGTGGCTGAAGTAGAACTTCTGCTCTGGGTGTGCTACATTGCCCTCGAGCTGAAAGGCACAACGTGCAGCCTTCTTTCCAAAGGGCGAGTTGGGCCCCAAAGCATCTTGCTTCCAGCTCTTTGGGAAGCTAAGAAACAACTCGCTCTGCACAGTGCTCTTACAGCCTACCGGGAATATCTCTTACAAAGGCTGGCGAAACGCAGTTTCTTTGCAGGTCTCATGTGGCTGAAGTAGAACTTCTGCTCTGGGTGTGCTCCATTGCCCTAGAGCTGAAAGGGACAACGTGCAGACTTCTCTTAAAGGGCGAGTTGGGCCCCAAAGCATCTTGCTTCCAGCTCTTTGGGAAGCTAAGAAACAACTCGCTCTGCACAGTGCTGTTACAGCCTACAGGGAACATCTCTTACAAACACCTGTGAAACGCAGTTTCTTTGCAGGCCCGATCTGGCTGAAGTTGAACTTCTTCTCTGCGTGTGCTACATTGCCCTAGAGCTGGAAGGCACAACGTGCAGGCTTCTTTCCAAAGGGCGAGTTGGGCCCCAAAGCATCTTGCTTCCAGCTCTTTGGGAAGCTAAGAAACAACTCGCCCTGCACAGTGCTCTTACAGCCTACCGGGAACATCTCTTACAAAGGCCTGTGAAACGCAGTTTCTTTGCAGGCCTGATCTGGCTGAAGTAGAACTTCTGCTCTGCGTGTGCTACATTGCCCTAGAGCTGGAAGGCACAACGTTCAGGCTTCTATCCAGAGGGCGAGTTTGGCCCCAAAGCATCTTGCTTCCAGCTCTTTGAGAAGCTAAGAAACAACTCGCTCTGCACAGTTCTCTTACAGCCTACCGGGAACACATCTTACAAACGCCTGTGAAACGCAGTGTCTTGGCAGGCCTGATCTGGCTGAAGTGGAACTTCTGGTCTGCGTGTGCTACATTGCCTAGAGCTGAAAGGCACAACGTGCAGGCTTCTTTCCAAAGGGCGAGTTAGGCCGCAAAGCATCTTGCTTCCAGCTCTTTGGGAAGCTAAGAAACAACTCGCTCTGCACAGTGCTCTTACAGCCTACCGGGAACATCTCTTACAAGGGCCTGTGAAATGCAGTTTCTTTGCAGGCCTGATCTGGCTGAAGTAGAACTTCTGCTCTGCGTGTGCTACATTGCCCTAGAGCTGAAAGGCAATACGTGCAGGCTTCTATCCAGAGGGCGAGTTGGGCCCCATAGCATCTTGCTTCCAGCTCTTTGGGAAGCTAAGAAACAACTCGCTCTGCACAGTGCTCTTACACCCTACCAGGAACATCTCTTACAAAGGCCTGTGAAACGCAGTTTCTTTGCAGGCCTGATCTGGCTGAAGTAGAACTTCTGCTCTGGGTGTGCTACATTGCCCTAGAGCTGAAAGGCCCAACGTGCAGGCTTCTTTCCAAAGGGCGAGTTGGGCCCCAAAGCATCTTGCTTCCAGCTCTTTGGGAAGCTAAGAAACAACTCGCTCTGCACAGTGCTCTTACAGCCTACCGGGAACATCTCTTACAAAGGCATGTGAAATGCAGCTTATTTGCAGGCCTGATCTGGCTGAAGTACAACCTCTGCTCTGGGTGTGCTACATTGCCCTAGAGCTGAAAGGCCCAACGTGTAGGCTTCTTTCCAAAGGGCGAGTTGAGCCCCAAAGCATCTTGCTTCCAGCTCTTTTGGAAGCTAAGAAACAACTCGCTCTCCACATTGCTCTTACAGCCTACCGGGAACATCTGTTACAAAGGCCTGTGAAACGCAGTTTCTTTGCAGGCCTGATCTGGCTGAAGTAGAACATCTGCTCAGCTTGTGCTACAAAGACCTAGAGCTGAAAGGCACAAGATGCAGGCTTCTTTCCAAAGGGCTAGTTGGGCCCCAAAGCATCTTGCTTCCAGCTCTTTGGGAAGCTAAGAAACAACTCGCTCTGCACAGTGCTCTTACAGCCTACCGGGAACATCTCTTACAAAGGCATGTGAAACGCAGCTTATTTGCAGGCCTCATCTGGCTGAAGAACAACTTCTGCGCTGGGTGTGCTATATTGCCCTAGAGCTGAAAGGCCCAACGTGCAGGCTTCTTTCCAAAGGTCGAGTTGGGCCCCAAAGCATCTTGCTTCCAGCTCTTTGGGAAGCTAAGAAACAACTCGCTCTGCACAGTGCTCTTACAGCCTACCGGGAACATCTCTTACAAAGGCCGGCAAAATGCAGTTTCTTTGCAGGCCTGATCTGGCTGAAGTAGAACTTCTGCTCTGGGTGTGCTCCATTGCCCTAGATCTGAAAGGGACAACGTGCAGACTTCTTGCTAAAGGGCGAGTTGGGCCCCAAAACATCTTGCTTCCAGCTCTTTGGGAAGCTAAGAAACAACTCGCTCTGCACAGTGCTCTTACAGCCTACCGGGAACATCTCTTACAAGGGCCTGTGAAACGCAGTTTCTTTGCAGGCCTGATCTGGCTGAAGTAGAACTTCTGCTCTGCGTGTGTTACATTGCCCTGGAGCTGAAAGGCAATACGTGCAGGCTTCTATCCAGAGGGCGAGTTGGGCCCCAAACCATCTTGCTTCCAGCTCTTTGGGAAGCTAAGAAACAACTCGCTCTGCACAGTGCTCTTACAGCCTAGGGGCAACATCTCTTACAAAGGCCTGTGAAACGCAGCTTCTTTGCAGGCCTGATCTGGCTGAAGTAGAACTTCTGCTCTGGGTGTGCTACATTGCCCTAGAGCTGAAAGGCACAACGTGCAGGCTTCTTTCCAAAGGGCGAGTTGGGCCCCAAAGCATCTTGCTTCCAGCTCTTTGGGAAGCTAAGAAACAACTCGCTCTGCACAGTGCTCTTACAGCCTACCGGGAATATCTCTTACAAAGGCTGGAGAAACTCAGTTTCTTTGCAGGTCTCATGTGGCTGAAGTAGAACTTCTGCTCTGGGTGTGCTCCATTGCCCTAGAGCTGAAAGGGACAACGTGCAGACTTCTTTCTAAAGGGCGAGTTGGGCCCCAAAGCATCTTGCTTCCAGCTCTTTGGGAAGCTAAGAAACAACTCGCTCTGCACAGTGCTCTTACAGCCTACAGGGAACATCTCTTACAAACACCTGTGAAACGCAGTTTCTTTGCAGGCCCGATCTGGCTGAAGTTGAACTTCTTCTCTGCATGTGCTACATTGCCCTAGAGCTGGAAGGCACAACGTGCAGGCTTCTTTCCAAAGGGCGAGTTGGGCCCCAAAGCATCTTGCTTCCATCTCTTTGGGAAGCTAAGAAACAACTCGCCTGCGCAGTGCTCTTACAGCCTACCGGGAACATCTCTTACAAAGGCCTGTGAAACGCAGTTTCTTTGCAGGCCTGATCTGGCTGAAGTAGAACTTCTGCTCTGCGTGTGCTACATTGCCCTAGAGCTGAAAGGCACAACGTGCAGGCTTCTATCCAGAGGGCGAGTTGGGCCCCAAAGCATCTTGCTTCCAGCTCTTTGGGAAGCTAAGAAACAACTCGCTCTGCACAGTGCTCTTACAGCCTACCGGGAACATATCTTACAAACGCCTGTGAAACGCAGTGTCTTTGCAGGCCTGATCTGGCTGAAGTGGAACTTCTGCTCTGCGTGTGCTACATTGCCTAGAGCTGAAAGGCACAACGTGCAGGCTTCTTTCCAAAGGGCGAGTTCGGCCGCAAACCATCTTGCTTCCATCTCTTTGGGAAGCTAAGCAACAACTCGCTCTGCACAGTGCTCTTACAGCCTACCGGGAACATCTCTTACAAGGGCCTGTGAAACGCAGTTTCTTTGCAGGCCTGATCTGGCTGAAGTAGAACTTCTTCTCTGCGTGTGCTACATTGCCCTAGAGCTGAAAGGCAATACGTGCAGGCTTCTATCCAGAGGGCGAGTTGGGTCCCAAAGCATCTTGCTTCCAGCTCTTTGGGAAGCTAAGAAAGAACTCGCTCTGCACAGTGCTCTTACAGCCTACCAGGAACATCTCTTACAAAGGCCTGTGAAACGCATTTTCTTTGCAGGCCAGATGTTGCTGAAGTATAACTTCTCCTCTGGGTGTGCTACATTGCCCTAGAGCTGAAAGGCACAACGTGCAGCCTTCTTTCCAAAGGGCGAGTTAGGCCGCAAAGCATCTTGCTTCCAGCTCTTTGGGAAGCTAAGAAACAACTCACTCTGCACAGTGCTCTTACAGCCTACCGGGAACATCTCTTACAAAGGCCTGTGAAACGCAGTTTCTTTGCAGGCCTGATGTGGCTGAAGTAGAACTTCTGCTCTGGGTGTGCTACATTGCCCTAGAGCTGAAAGGCCCAACGTGCAGGCTTCTTTCCAAAGGGCTAGTTGGGCCCCAAAGCATCTTGCTTCCAGCTCTTTGGGAAGCTAAGAAACAACTCGCTCTGCACAGTGCTCTTACAGCCTACCGGGAACATCTCTTACAAAGGCCTGTGAAACGCAGCTTATTTGCAGGCCTGATCTGGCTGAAGTACAACTTCTGCTCTGGGTGTGCTACATTGCCCTAGAGCTGAAAGGCACAACGTGCAGGCTTCTTTCCAAAGGGCGAGTTGGGCCCCAAAAGCATCTTGCTTCCAGCTCTTTTGGAAGCTAAGAAACAACTCGCTCTGCACAGTGCTCTTACAGCCTACCGGGAACATCTGTCTTAAAGGCCTGTGAAACGCAATTTCTTTGCAGGCCTGATCTGGCTGAAGTAGAACATCTGCTCAGCTTGTGCTACAATGTCCTAGAGCTGAAAGGCACAACATGCAGGCTTCTTTCCAAAGGGCGATTTGGGCCCCAAAGCATCTTGCTTCCAGCTCTTTGGGAAGCTAAGAAACAACTCGCTCTGCACAGTGCTCTTACAGCCTACCGGGAACATCTCTTACAAACCCGGCAAAATGCAGTTTCTTTGCAGGCCTGATCTGGCTGAAGTAGAACTTCTGCTCTGGGTGTGCTCCATTGCCCTAGAGCTGAAAGGGACAACGTGCAGACTTCTTTCTAAAGGGCGAGTTGGGCCCCAAAACATCTTGCTTCCAGCTCTTTGGGAAGCTAAGAAACAACTCGCTCTGCACAGTGCTCTTACAGCCTACCGGGAACATCTCTTACAAGGGCCTGTGAAACGCAGTTTCTTTGCAGGCCTGATCTGGCTGAAGTAGAACTTCTGCACTGCGTGTGTTACATTGCCCTAGAGCTGAAAGGCAATACGTGCAGGCTTCTATCCAGAGGGCGAGTTGGGCCCCAAAGCATCTTGCTTCCAGCTCTTTGGGAAGCTAAGAAACAACTCGCTCTGCACAGTGCTCTTACAGCCTACCGGGAACATCTCTTACAAAGGCCTGTGAAATGCAGTTTCTTTGCAGGCCTGATGTGGCTGAAGTGTAACTTCTGCTCTGGGTGTGCTCCATTGCCCTAGAGCTGAAATGCACAATGTGCAGGCTTCTTTCAAAAGAGCGAGTTGGACCCCAAAGCATCTTGCTTCCAGCTCTTTGGGAAGCTAAGAAACAACTCGCTCTGCACAGTGCTCTTACAGCCTACCGGGAACATCTCTTACAAAGGCCTGTGAAACGCATTTTCTTTGCAGGCGTGATCTGGGTGAAGTAGAACTTCTGCTCTCGGTGTGCTACATTGCCTAGAGCTGGAAGGCACAACGTGCAGGCTTCTTTCCAAAGGGCGAGTTGGGCCCCAAAGCATCTTGCTTCCAGCTCTTTGGGAAGCTAAGAAACAACTCGCTCTGCACAGTGCTCTTACAGCCTACCGGGAATATCTCTTACAAAGGCTGGCGAAACGCAGTTTCTTTGCAGGTCTCATGTGGCTGAAGTAGAACTTCTGCTCTGGGTGTGCTCCATTGCCCTAGAGCTGAAAGGGACAACGTGCAGACTTCTTTCTAAAGGGCGAGTTGGGCCCCAAAGCATCTTGCTTCCAGCTCTTTGGGAAGCTAAGAAACAACTCGCTCTCCACAGTGCTCTTACAGCCTACAGGGAACATCTCTTACAAACACCTGTGAAACGCAGTTTCTTTTCAGGCCCGATCTGGCTGAAGTTGAACTTCTTCTCTGCGTATGCTACATTGCCCTAGAGCAGGAAGGCACAACGTGCAGCCTTCTTTCCAAAGGGCGAGTTGGGCCCCAGAGCATCTTGCTTCCAGCTCTTTGGGAAGCTAAGAAACAACTCGCCCTGCACAGTGCTCTTACAGCCTACCGGGAACATCTCTTACAAGGGACTGTGAAACGCAGTTTCTTTGCAGGCCTGATCTGGCTGAAGTAGAACTTCTGCTCTGGGTGTGCTCCATTGCCCTAGATCTGAAAGGGACAACGTGCAGACTTCTTTCTAAAGGGCGAGTTGGGCCCCAAAACATCTTGCTTCCAGCTCTTTGGGAAGCTAAGAAACAACTCGCTCTGCACAGTGCTCTTACAGCCTACCGCGAACATGTCTTACAAGGGCCTGTGAAACGCAGTTTCTTTGCAGGCCTGATCTGGCTGAAGTAGAACTTCTGCTCTGCGTGTGTTACATTGCCCTGGAGCTGAAAGGCAATACGTGCAGGCTTCTATCCAGAGGGCGAGTTGGGCCCCAAAGCATCTTGCTTCCAACTCTTTGGGAAGCTAAGAAACAACTCGCTCTGCACAGTGCTCTTACAGCCTACGGGCAACATATCTTACAAAGGCCTGTGAAACGCAGTTTCTTTTCAGGCCTGATCTGGCTGAAGTAGAACTTCTGCTCTGCGTGTGCTACATTGCCCTAGAGCTGAAAGGCACAACGTGCAGGATTCTTTCCAAAGGGGGAGTTGGGCCCCAAAGCTTCTTGCTTCCATCTCTTTGGGAAGCTAAGAAACAACTCGCTCTGCACAGTGCTCTTACAGCCTACCGGGAACATCTCTTACAAATGCCTGTGAAACGCATTTTCTTTGCAGGCCTGATGTTGCTGAAGTAGAACTTCTCCTCTGGGTGTGCTACATTGCCCTAGAGCTGAAAGGCACAACGTGCAGGCTTCTTTACAAAGGGCGAGTTGGGCCCCAAAGCATCTTGCTTCCAGCTCTTTGGGAAGCTAAGAAACAACTCGCTCTGCACAGTGCTCTTACACCCTACCAGGAACATCTCTTACAAAGGCCTGTGAAACGCAGTTTCTTTGCAGGCTTGATGTGGCTGAAGTAGAACTTCTGCTCTGGGTGTGCTACATTGCCCTCGAGCTGAAAGGCACAACGTGCAGCCTTCTTTCCAAAGGGCGAGTTGGGCCCCAAAGCATCTTGCTTCCAGCTCTTTGGGAAGCTAAGAAACAACTCGCTCTCCACAGTGCTCTTACAGCCTACCGGGAATATCTCTTACAAAGGCTGGCGAAACGCAGTTTCTTTGCAGGTCTCATGTGGCTGAAGTAGAACTTCTGCTCTGGGTGTGCTCCATTGCCCTAGAGCTGAAAGGGACAACGTGCAGACTTCTCTTAAAGGGCGAGTTGGGCCCCAAAGCATCTTGCTTCCAGCTCTTTGGGAAGCTAAGAAACAACTCGCTCTGCACAGTGCTCTTACAGCCTACAGGGAACATCTCTTACAAACACCTGTGAAACGCAGTTTCTTTGCAGGCCCGATCTGGCTGAAGTTGAACTTCTTCTCTGCGTGTGCTACATTGCCCTAGAGCTGAAAGGCACAACGTGCAGGCTTCTTTCCAAAGGGCGAGTTGGGCCCCAAAGCATCTTGCTTCCATCTCTTTGGGAAGCTAAGAAACAACTCGCCCTGCACAGTGCTCTTACAGCCTACCGGGAACATCTCTTACAAAGGCCTGTGAAACGCAGTTTCTTTGCAGGCCTGATCTGGCTGAAGTAGAACTTCTGCTCTGCGTGTGCTACATTGCCCTAGAGCTGGAAGGCACAACGTTCAGGCTTCTATCCAGAGGGCGAGTTTGGCCCCACAGCATCTTGCTTCCAGCTCTTTGAGAAGCTAAGAAACAACTCGCTCTGCACAGTTCTCTTACAGCCTACCGGGAACACATCTTACAAACGCCTGTGAAACGCAGTGTCTTGGCAGGCCTGATCTGGCTGAAGTGGAACTTCTGGTCTGCGTGTGCTACATTGCCTAGAGCTGAAAGGCACAACGTGCAGGCTTCTTTCCAAAGGGCGAGTTAGGCCGCAAAGCATCTTGCTTCCAGCTCTTTGGGAAGCTAAGAAACAACTCGCTCTGCACAGTGCTCTTACAGCCTACCGGGAACATCTCTTACAAGGGCCTGTGAAATGCAGTTTCTTTGCAGGCCTGATCTGGCTGAAGTAGAACTTCTGCTCTGCGTGTGCTACATTGCCCTAGAGCTGAAAGGCAATACGTGCAGGCTTCTATCCAGAGGGCGAGTTGGGCCCCATAGCATCTTGCTTCCAGCTCTTTGGGAAGCTAAGAAACAACTCGCTCTGCACAGTGCTCTTACACCCTACCAGGAACATCTCTTACAAAGGCCTGTGAAACGCAGTTTCTTTGCAGGCCTGATGTGGCTGAAGTAGAACTTCTGCTCTGGGTGTGCTACATTGCCCTAGAGCTGAAAGGCCCAACGTGCAGGCTTCTTTCCAAAGGGCGAGTTGGGCCCCAAAGCATCTTGCTTCCAGCTCTTTGGGAAGCTAAGAAACAACTCGCTCTGCACAGTGCTCTTACAGCCTACCGGGAACATCTCTTACAAAGGCATGTGAAATGCAGCTTATTTGCAGGCCTGATCTGGCTGAAGTACAACCTCTGCTCTGGGTGTGCTACATTGCCCTAGAGCTGAAAGGCCCAACGTGTAGGCTTCTTTCCAAAGGGCGAGTTGAGCCCCAAAGCATCTTGCTTCCAGCTCTTTTGGAAGCTAAGAAACAACTCGCTCTCCACATTGCTCTTACAGCCTACCGGGAACATCTCTTACAAAGGCCTGTGAAACGCAGTTTCTTTGCAGGCCTGATCTGGCTGAAGTAGAACATCTGCTCAGCTTGTGCTACAAAGACCTAGAGCTGAAAGGCACAAGATGCAGGCTTCTTTCCAAAGGGCAAGTTGGGCCCCAAAGCATCTTGCTTCCAGCTCTTTGGGAAGCTAAGAAACAACTCGCTCTGCACAGTGCTCTTACAGCCTACCGGGAACATCTCTTACAAAGGCATGTGAAACGCAGCTTATTTGCAGGCCTCATCTGGCTGAAGTACAACTTCTGCGCTGGGTGTGCTATATTGCCCTAGAGCTGAAAGGCCCAACGTGCAGGCTTCTTTCCAAAGGTCGAGTTGGGCCCCAAAGCATCTTGCTTCCAGCTCTTTGGGAAGCTAAGAAACAACTCGCTCTGCACAGTGCTCTTACAGCCTACCGGGAACATCTCTTACAAAGGCCGGCAAAATGCAGTTTCTTTGCAGGCCTGATCTGGCTGAAGTAGAACTTCTGCTCTGGGTGTGCTCCATTGCCCTAGATCTGAAAGGGACAACGTGCAGACTTCTTGCTAAAGGGCGAGTTGGGCCCCAAAACATCTTGCTTCCAGCTCTTTGGGAAGCTAAGAAACAACTCGCTCTGCACAGTGCTCTTACAGCCTACCGGGAACATCTCTTACAAGGGCCTGTGAAACGCAGTTTCTTTGCAGGCCTGATCTGGCTGAAGTAGAACTTCTGCTCTGCGTGTGTTACATTGCCCTGGAGCTGAAAGGCAATACGTGCAGGCTTCTATCCAGAGGGCGAGTTGGGCCCCAAACCATCTTGCTTCCAGCTCTTTGGGAAGCTAAGAAACAACTCGCTCTGCACAGTGCTCTTACAGCCTACCGGGAACATCTCTTACAAAGGCCTGTGAAACGCAGCTTCTTTGCAGGCCTGATCTGGCTGAAGTAGAACTTCTGCTCTGGGTGTGCTACATTGCCCTAGAGCTGAAAGGCCCAACGTGCAGGCTTCTTTCCAAAGGGCGAGGTGGGCCCCAAAGCATCTTGCTTCCAGCTCTTTGGGAAGCTAAGAAACAACTCGCTCTGCACAGTGCTCTTACAGCCTACCGGGAACATCTCTTACAAAGGCCTGTGAAACGCAGTTTCTTTGCAGGCCTCATCTGGCTGAAGTAGAACATCTGCTCAGCTTGTGCTGCAATGCCCTAGAGCTGAAAGGCACAACATGCAGGCTTCTTTCCAAAGGGCGAGTTGGGCCCCAAAGCATCTTGCTTCCAGCTCTTTGGGAAGCTAAGAAACAACTCGCTCTGCACAGTGCTCTTACAGCCTACCGGGAACATCTCTTACAAAGGCCGGCGAAACGCAGTTTCTTTGCAGGCCTGATCTGGCTGAAGTAGAACTTCTGCTCTGGGTGTGCTACATTGCCTTAGAGCTGAAAGGCACAACGTGCAGGCTTCTTTCCAAAGGCTGAGTTGGGCCCCAAAGCATCTTGCTTCCAGCTCTTTGGGAAGCTAAGAGACAACTCGCTCTGCACAGTGCTCTTACAGCCTACCGGGAATATCTCTTACAAAGGCTGGAGAAACGCAGTTTCTTTGCAGGTCTCATGTGGCTGAAGTAGAACTTCTGCTCTGGGTGTGCTCCATTGCCCTAGAGCTGAAAGGGACAACGTGCAGACTTCTTTCTAAAGGGCGAGTTGGGCCCCAAAGCATCTTGCTTCCAGCTCTTTGGGAAGCTAAGAAACAACTCGCTCTGCACAGTGCTCTTACAGCCTACAGGGAACATCTCTTACAAACACCTGTGAAACGCAGTTTCTTTGCAGGCCTGATCTGGCTGAAGTAGAACTTCTGCTCTGCGTGTGTTACATTGCCCTGGAGCTGAAAGGCAATACGTGCAGGCTTCTATCCAGAGGGCGAGTTGGGCCCCAAAGCATCTTGCTTCCAGCTCTTTGGGAAGCTAAGAAACAACTCGCTCTGCACAGTGCTCTTACAGCCTACGGGCAACATATCTTACAAAGGCCTGTGAAACGCAGTTTCTTTTCAGGCCTGATCTGGCTGAAGTAGAACTTCTGCTCTGCGTGTGCTACATTGCCCTAGAGCTGAAAGGCACAACGTGCAGGATTCTTTCCAAAGGGGGAGTTGGGCCCCAAAGCTTCTTGCTTCCATCTCTTTGGGAAGCTAAGAAACAACTCGCTCTGCACAGTGCTCTTACATCCTACCGGGAACATCTCTTACAAATGCCTGTGAAACGCATTTTCTTTGCAGGCCTGATGTTGCTGAAGTAGAACTTCTCCTCTGGGTGTGCTACATTGCCCTAGATCTGAAAGGCACAACGTGCAGGCTTCTTTCCAAAGGGCGAGTTGGGCCCCAAAGCTTCTTGCTTCCAGCTCTTTGGGAAGCTAAGAAACAACTCGCTCTGCACAGTGCTCTTACAGCCTACCGGCAACATCTCTTACAAAGGCCTGTGAAACGCAGTTTCTTCACTGGCCTGACCTAGCTGAAGTAGAACTTCTGCTCTGGGTGTGCTACATTGCCCTCAAGCTGAAAGGAACAACGTGCAGGCTTCTTTCCAAAGGGCGAGTTGGGCCCCATAGCATCTTGCTTCCAGCTCTTTGGGAAGCTAAGAAACAACTCGCTCTGCACAGTGCTCTTACAGCCTACCGGGAACATCTCTTACAAAGGCCTGTGAAACGCAGTTTCTTTGCAGGCCCGATCTGGATGAAGTAGAACTTCTCCCCGGCGTGTGCTACATTGCCCTAGAGCTGAAACACACAACGTGCAGGCTTCTTTCAAAAGAGCGAGCTGGGCCCTAAAGCATATTGCTTCCAGCTCATTGGGAAGCTAAGAAACAACTCGCTCTGCACTTGCTCTTACAGCCTACCGGGAACATCTCTTACAAAGGCCTGTGAAACGCAGTTTCTTTGCAGGCCTGATCTGGCTGAAGTAGAACATCTGCTCTGGGTGAGCTCCATTGCCCTAAAGCTGAAAGGCACAACGTGCAGGCTTCTTTCCAAAGGGCGAGTTGGGCCCCAAAGCATCTTGCTTCCAGCTCTTTGGGAAGCTAAGAAACAACTCGCTCTGCACAGTGCTCTTACAGCCTACCGGGAACATCTCTTACAAAGGCCTGTGAAACGCAGTTTCTTTGCAGGCCTGATCTGGCTGAAGTAGATCTTCTGCTCTGTGTGTGTTACATTGCCCTAGAGCTGAAAGGCAAAACGTGCAGGCTTCTTTCCAAAGGGCGAGTTGGGCCCCAAGGCATCTTGCTTCCAGCTCTTTGGGAAGCTAAGAAACAACTCGCTCTGCACAGTGCTCTTACACCCTACCGGGAACATCTCTTATAAAGGCCTGTGAAACGCAGTTTCTTTGCAGGCCTGATGTGGCTGAAGTGTAACTTCTGCTCTGGGTGTGCTCCATTGCCTAGAGCTGAAAGGCACAACGTGCAGGCTTCTTTCCAAGGGGCGAGTTGGGCCACAAAGCATCTTGCTTCCAGCTCTTTTGGAAGCTAAGAAACAACTCGCTCTCCACAGTGCTCTTACAGCCTACGGGAACATCTCTTACAAAGGCCTGTGAAACGCAGTTTCTTTGCAGGCCTGATCTGTCTGAAGTAGAACATATCCTCAGCTTGTGCCACAATGCCCTAGAGCTGAAAGGCACAACATGCAGGCTTCTTTCCAAAGGGCGAGTTGGGCCCCAAAGCATCTTGCTTCCAGCTCTTTGGGAAGCTAAGAAACAACTCGCTCTGCACAGTGCTCTTACAGCCTACCGGGAACATCTCTTACAAAGGCCGGCGAAACGCAGTTTCTTTGCAGGCCTGATCTGGCTGAAGTAGAACTTCTGCTCTGCGTGTGTTACATTGCCCTAGAGCTGAAAGGCACAATGTGCAGGCTTCTTTCCAAAGGGCGAGTTGGGCCCCAAAGCATCTTGCTTCCAGCTCTTTGGGAAGCTAAGAAACAACTCGCTCTGCACAGTGCTCTTACAGCCTACCGGGAACATCTCTTAAAAAGGCCTGTGAAACGCAGTTTCTTTGCAGGCCTGATCTGGCTGAAGTAGAACTTCTGCTCTCGGTGTGCTACATTGCCTTGAGCTGAAAGACACAAAGTGCAGGCTTCTTTCCAAAGGGCGAGTTGTGCCCCAAAGCATCTTGCTTCGAGCTCTTTTGGAAGCTAAGAAACAACTCGCTCTCCACAGTGCTCTTACTGCCAACCGGGAACATCTCTTACAAAGGCCTGTGAAACGCAGTTTCTTTGCAGGCCTGATTTGGTTGAAGTAGAACATCTGCTCAGCTTGTGCTACAATGCCCTAGAGCTGAAAGGCACAACATACAGGCTTCTTTCCAAAGGGCGATTTGGGCCCCAAAGCATCTTGTTTCCAGCTCTTTGGGAAGCTAAGAAACAACTCGCTCTGCACAGTGCTCTTACAGCCTACCGGGAACATCTCTTACAAAGGCCGGCGAAACGCAGTTTCTTTGCAGGTCTGATCTGGATGAAGTAGAACTTCTGCTCTGGGTGTGCTCCATTCCCCTAGAGCTGAAAGGGACAACGTGCAGACTTCTTTCTAAAGGGCGAGTTGGGCCGCAAAGCATCTTGCTTCCAGCTCTTTGGGAAGCTAAGAAACAACTCGCTCTGCACAGTGCTCTTACAGCCTACCAGGAACATCTCTTACAAAGGCCTGTGAAACGCAGTTTCGTTACTGGCCTGACCTAGCTGAAGTAGAACTTCTGCTCTGGGTGTGCTACATTGCCCTCGAGCTGAAAGGCACAACGTGCAGCCTTCTTTCCAAAGGGCGAGTTGGGCCCCAAAGCATCTTGCTTCCAGCTCTTTGGGAAGCTAAGAAACAACTCGCTCTGCACAGTGCTCTTACAGCCTACCGGCAACATCTCTTACAAAGGCCTGTGAAACGCAGTTTTTTTGCAGGCCTGATCTGGCTGAAGTAGAACATCTGCTCTGGGTGAGCTCCATTGCCCTAGAGCTGAAAGGCACAACGTGCAGGCTTCTTTCCAAAGGGCGAGTTGGGCCCCAAAGCATCTTGCTTCCAGCTCTTTGGGAAGCTAAGAAACAACTCGCTCTGCACAGTGCTCTTACAGCCTACCGGCAACATCTCTTACAAAGGCCTGTGAAACGCAGTTTCTTTGCAGGCCTGATCTGGCTGAAGTAGAACTTCTGCTCTGCGTGAGCTACATTGCCCTAGAGCTGAAAGGCACAACGTGCAGGCTTCTTTCCAAAGGGCGAGTTGGGCCCCAAAGCATCTTGCTTCCAGCTCTTTGGGAAGCTAAGAAACAACTCGCTCTGCACAGTGCTCTTACAGCCTACCGGGAACATCTCTTACAAAGGCCTGTGAAACGCAGTTTCTTTACAGGCCTGACCTAGCTGAAGTAGAACTTCTGCTCTGGGAGTGCTACATTGCCCTCGAGCTGAAAGGCACAACGTGCAGCCTTCTTTCAAAAGGGCGAGTTGGGCCGCAAAGCATCTTGCTTCCAGCTCTTTGGGAAGCTAAGAAACAACTCGCTCTGCACAGTGCTCTTACAGCCTACCGGGAACATCTCTTACAAAGGCCTGTGAAACGCACTTTCTTTGCAGGCCTGATCTGGCTGAAGTAGAAATTCTGCTCTGGGTGAGCTACATTGCCCTGGAGCTGAAAGGCACAACGTGCAGGCTTCTTTACAAAGGGCGAGTTGGGCCCCAAAGCATCTTGCTTCCAGCTCTTTGGCAAGCTAAGAAACAACTCGCTCTGCACAGCGCTCTTACAGCCTACCAGGAACATCTCTCACAAAGGCCTGTGAAACGCAGTTTCTTTGCAGGCCTGATGTGGCTGAAGTGTAACTTCTGCTCTGGGTGTGCTCCATTGCCCTAGAGCTGAAAGGCACAATGTGCAGGCTTCTTTCCAAAGGGCGAGTTGGACCCCAAAGCATCTTGCTTCCAGCTCTTTGGGAAGCTAAGAAACAACTCGCTCTGCACAGTGCTCTTACAGCCTACCGGGAACATCTCTTACAAAGGCCTGTGAAACGCACTTTCTTTGCAGGCGTGATCTGGGTGAAGTAGAACTTCTGCTCTCGGTGTGCTACATTGCCTAGAGCTGAAAGGCACAACGTGCAGGCTTCTTTCCAATGGGCGAGTTGGGCCCCAAAGCATCTTGCTTCCAGCTCTTTTGGAAGCTAAGAAACACCTTGCTCTCCACAGTGCTCTTACAGCCTACCAGGAACATCTCTTACAAAGGCCTGTGAAACGCAGTTTCTTTGCAGGCGTGATCTGGCTGAAGTAGAACATCTCCTCAGCTTGTGCTACAATGCCCTAGAGCTGAAAGGCACAACATGCAGGCTTCTTTCCAAAGGGCGATTTGGGCCCTAAATCATCTTGCTTCCAGCTCTTTGGGAAGCTAAGAAACAACTCGCTCTGCACAGTGCTCTTACAGCCTACCGGGAACATCTCTTACAAAGGCCGGCGAAACGCAGTTTCTTTGCAGGCCTGATCTGGCTGAAGTAGAACTTCTGCTCTGGGTGTGCTCCATTGCCCTAAAGCTGAAAGGGACAACGTGCAGACTTCTTTCTAAAGGGCGAGTTGGGCCCCAAAACATCTTGCTTCCAGCTCTTTGGGAAGCTAAGAAACAACTCGCTCTGCACAGTGCTCTTACAGCCTACCGGGAACATCTCTTACAAGGGCCTGTGAAACGCAGTTTCTTTGCAGGCCTGATCTGGCTGAAGCAGAACTTCTGCTCTGCGTGTGTTACATTGCCCTAAAGTGGAAAGTCAATACGTGCAGGCTTCTATCCAGAGGGCGAGTTGGGCCCCAAAGCATCTTGCTTCCAGCTCTTTGGGAAGCTAAGAAACAACTCGCTCTGCACAGTGCTCTTACAGCCTACCGGGAACATCTCTTACAAAGGCCTGTGAAACGCAGTTTCTTTACAGGCCTGACCTAGCTGAAGTAGAACTTCTGCTCTGGGAGTGCTACATTGCCCTCGAGCTGAAAGGCACAACGTGCAGGCTTCTTTCCAAAGGGCGAGTTGGGCCCTAAAGCATCTTGCTTCCAGCTCTTTGGGAAGCTAAGAAACAACTCGCTCTGCACAGGGCTCTTACAGCCTACCGGCAACATCTCTTACAAAGGCCTGTGAAACGCATTTTCTTTGCAGGCCTGATCTGGCTGAAGTAGAACATCTGCTCTGGGTGAGCTCCATTGCCCTAGAGCTGAAAGGCACAACGTGCAGGCTTCTTTCCAAAGGGCGAGTTGGGCCCCAATGCATCTTGCTTCCAGCTCTATGGGAAGCTAACAAACAACTCGCTCTGCACAGTTCTCTTACAGCCTACCGGGAACATCTCTTACAAAGGCCTGTGAAACGCACTTTCTTTGCAGGCCTGATGTGGCTGAAGTAGAAATTCTGCTCTGGGTGTGCTACATTGCCCTGGAGCTGAAAGGCACAACATGCAGGCTTCTTTACAAAGGGCGAGTTGGTCCCCAAAGCATCTTGCTTCCAGTTCTTTGGGAAGCTAAGAAACAACTCGCTCTGCACAGCGCTCTTACAGCCTACCAGGAACATCTCTCCCAAAGGCCTGTGAAACGCAGTTTCTTTACAGGCCTGACCTAGCTGAAGTAGAACTTCTGCTCTAGGTGTGCTACATTGCCCTCGAGCTGAAAGGCACAACGTGCAGGCTTCTTTCCAAAGGGCGAGTTGGTCTGCAAAGCATCTTGCTTCCAGCTCTTTGCGAAGCTAAGAAACAACTCGCTCTGCACAGTGCTCTTACAGCCTACCAGGAACATCTCTCACAAAGGCCTGTGAAACGCAGTTTCTTTACAGGCCTGACCTAGCTGAACTAGAACTTCTGCTCTAGGTGTGCTACATTGCCCAGGAGCTGAAAGGCACAACGTGCAGGCTTCTTTCCAAAGGGCGAGTTGGTCTGCAAAGCATCTTGCTTCCAGCTCTTTGCGAAGCTAAGAAAAAACTCGCTCTGCACAGTGCTCTTACAGCCTACCGGGAACATCTCTTACAAAGGCCTGTGAAACGCAGTTTCTTTGCAGGCCTGATCTGGCTGAAGTAGAACATCTGCTGTGGGTGAGCTCCATTGCCCTAGAGCTGAAAGGCACAACGTGCAGGCTTCTTTGCAAAGGGCGAGTTGGGCCCCAAAGCATCTTGCTTCCAGCTCTTTGGGAAGCTAAGAAACAACTCGCTCTGCACAGTGCTCTTACAGCCTACCGGGAACATCTCTTACAAACGCCTGTGAAACGCAGTGTCTTGGCAGGCCTGATCTGGCTGAAGTAGAACTTCTGCTCTGCGTGTGCTACATTGCCCTAGAGCTGAAAGGCCCAACATGCAGGCTTCTTTCCAAGGGGCGAGGTGGGCCCCAAAGCATCTTGCTTCCAGCTCTTTGGGAAGCTAAGAAACAACTCGCTCTGCACAGTGCTCTTACAGCCTACCGGGAACATCTCTTACAAAGGCCTGTGAAACGCAGTTTCTTTGCAGGCCTGATGTGGCTGAAGTGTAACTTCTGCTCTGGGTGTGCTCCATTGCCCTAGAGCTGAAAGGCACAATGTGCAGGCTTCTTTCCAAAGGGCGAGTTGGACCCCAAAGCATCTTGCTTCCAGCTCTTTGGGAAGCTAAGAAACAACTCGCTCTGCACAGTGCTCTTACAGCCTACCGGGAACATCTCTTACAAAGGCCTGTGAAACGCATTTTCTTTGCAGGCGTGATCTGGGTGAAGTAGAACTTCTGCTCTCGGTGTGCTACATTGCCTAGAGCTGAAAGGCACAACGTGCAGGCTTCTTTCCAAAGGGCGAGTTGGGCCCCAAAGCATCTTGCTTCCAGCTCTTTTGGAAGCTAAGAAACACCTTGCTCTCCACAGTGCTCTTACAGCCTACCGGGAACATCTCTTACAAAGGCCTGTGAAACGCAGTTTCTTTGCAGGCCTAATCTGGCTGAAGTAGAACATCTCCTCAGCTTGTGCTACAATGCCCTAGAGCTGAAAGGGACAACATGCAGGCTTCTTTCCAAAGGGCGATTTGGGCCCCAAAGCATCTTGCTTCCAGCTCTTTGGGAAGCTAAGAAACAACTCGCTCTGCACAGTGCTCTTACAGCCTACCGGGAACATCTCTTACAAAGGCCGGCGAAACGCAGTTTCTTTGCAGGCCTGATCTGGCTGAAGTAGAACATCTGCTCTGTGTGAGCTCCATTGCCCTAAAGCTGAAAGGCACAACGTGCAGGCTTCTTTCCAAAGGGCGAGTTGGGCCCCAAAGCATCATGCTTCCAGCTCTTTGGGAAGCTAAGAAACAACTCGCTCTGCACAGTGCTCTTACAGCCTACCAGGAACATCTCTCACAAAGGCCTGTGAAACGCAGTTTCTTTACAGGCCTGATCTGGCTGAAGTAGAACTTCTGCTCTGGGTGTACTACATTGCCCTCGAGCTGAAAGGCACAACGTGCAGCCTTCTTTCCAAAGGGCGAGTTGGGCCCCAAAGCATCTTGCTTCCAGCTCTTTGGGAAGCTAAGAAACAACTCGCTCTGCACAGTGCTCTTACAGCCTACCGGCAACATCTCTTACAAAGGCCTGTGAAACGCAGTTTCTTTGCAGGCCTGATTTGGTTGAAGTAGAACATCTGCTCAGCTTGTGCTACAATGCCCTAGAGCTGAAAGGCACAACATACAGGCTTCTTTCCAAAGGGCGATTTGGGCCCCAAAGCATCTTGTTTCCAGCTCTTTGGGAAGCTAAGAAACAACTCGCTCTGCACAGTGCTCTTACAGCCTACCGGGAACATCTCTTACAAAGGCCGGCGAAACGCAGTTTCTTTGCAGGTCTGATCTGGATGAAGTAGAACTTCTGCTCTGGGTGTGCTCCATTCCCCTAGAGCTGAAAGGGACAACGTGCAGACTTCTTTCTAAAGGGCGAGTTGGGCCGCAAAGCATCTTGCTTCCAGCTCTTTGGGAAGCTAAGAAACAACTCGCTCTGCACAGTGCTCTTACAGCCTACCAGGAACATCTCTTACAAAGGCCTGTGAAACGCAGTTTCGTTACTGGCCTGACCTAGCTGAAGTAGAACTTCTGCTCTGGGTGTGCTACATTGCCCTCGAGCTGAAAGGCACAACGTGCAGCCTTCTTTCCAAAGGGCGAGTTGGGCCCCAAAGCATCTTGCTTCCAGCTCTTTGGGAAGCTAAGAAACAACTCGCTCTGCACAGTGCTCTTACAGCCTACCGGGAACATCTCTTACAAAGGCCTGTGAAACGCAGTTTTTTTGCAGGCCTGATCTGGCTGAAGTAGAACATCTGCTCTGGGTGAGCTCCATTGCCCTAGAGCTGAAAGGCACAACGTGCAGGCTTCTTTCCAAAGGGCGAGTTGGGCCCCAAAGCATCTTGCTTCCAGCTCTTTGGGAAGCTAAGAAACAACTCGCTCTGCACAGTGCTCTTACAGCCTACCGGCAACATCTCTTACAAAGGCCTGTGAAACGCAGTTTCTTTGCAGGCCTGATCTGGCTGAAGTAGAACTTCTGCTCTGCGTGAGCTACATTGCCCTAGAGCTGAAAGGCACAACGTGCAGGCTTCTTTCCAAAGGGCGAGTTGGGCCCCAAAGCATCTTGCTTCCAGCTCTTTGGGAAGCTAAGAAACAACTCGCTCTGCACAGTGCTCTTACAGCCTACCGGGAACATCTCTTACAAAGGCCTGTGAAACGCAGTTTCTTTACAGGCCTGACCTAGCTGAAGTAGAACTTCTGCTCTGGGAGTGCTACATTGCCCTCGAGCTGAAAGGCACAACGTGCAGCCTTCTTTCAAAAGGGCGAGTTGGGCCGCAAAGCATCTTGCTTCCAGCTCTTTGGGAAGCTAAGAAACAACTCGCTCTGCACAGTGCTCTTACAGCCTACCGGGAACATCTCTTACAAAGGCCTGTGAAACGCACTTTCTTTGCAGGCCTGATCTGGCTGAAGTAGAAATTCTGCTCTGGGTGAGCTACATTGCCCTGGAGCTGAAAGGCACAACGTGCAGGCTTCTTTACAAAGGGCGAGTTGGGCCCCAAAGCATCTTGCTTCCAGCTCTTTGGCAAGCTAAGAAACAACTCGCTCTGCACAGCGCTCTTACAGCCTACCAGGAACATCTCTCACAAAGGCCTGTGAAACGCAGTTTCTTTGCAGGCCTGATGTGGCTGAAGTGTAACTTCTGCTCTGGGTGTGCTCCATTGCCCTAGAGCTGAAAGGCACAATGTGCAGGCTTCTTTCCAAAGGGCGAGTTGGACCCCAAAGCATCTTGCTTCCAGCTCTTTGGGAAGCTAAGAAACAACTCGCTCTGCACAGTGCTCTTACAGCCTACCGGGAACATCTCTTACAAAGGCCTGTGAAACGCACTTTCTTTGCAGGCGTGATCTGGGTGAAGTAGAACTTCTGCTCTCGGTGTGCTACATTGCCTAGAGCTGAAAGGCACAACGTGCAGGCTTCTTTCCAATGGGCGAGTTGGGCCCCAAAGCATCTTGCTTCCAGCTCTTTTGGAAGCTAAGAAACACCTTGCTCTCCACAGTGCTCTTACAGCCTACCAGGAACATCTCTTACAAAGGCCTGTGAAACGCAGTTTCTTTGCAGGCGTGATCTGGCTGAAGTAGAACATCTCCTCAGCTTGTGCTACAATGCCCTAGAGCTGAAAGGCACAACATGCAGGCTTCTTTCCAAAGGGCGATTTGGGCCCTAAATCATCTTGCTTCCAGCTCTTTGGGAAGCTAAGAAACAACTCGCTCTGCACAGTGCTCTTACAGCCTACCGGGAACATCTCTTACAAAGGCCGGCGAAACGCAGTTTCTTTGCAGGCCTGATCTGGCTGAAGTAGAACTTCTGCTCTGGGTGTGCTCCATTGCCCTAAAGCTGAAAGGGACAACGTGCAGACTTCTTTCTAAAGGGCGAGTTGGGCCCCAAAACATCTTGCTTCCAGCTCTTTGGGAAGCTAAGAAACAACTCGCTCTGCACAGTGCTCTTACAGCCTACCGGGAACATCTCTTACAAGGGCCTGTGAAACGCAGTTTCTTTGCAGGCCTGATCTGGCTGAAGCAGAACTTCTGCTCTGCGTGTGTTACATTGCCCTAAAGTGGAAAGTCAATACGTGCAGGCTTCTATCCAGAGGGCGAGTTGGGCCCCAAAGCATCTTGCTTCCAGCTCTTTGGGAAGCTAAGAAACAACTCGCTCTGCACAGTGCTCTTACAGCCTACCGGGAACATCTCTTACAAAGGCCTGTGAAACGCAGTTTCTTTACAGGCCTGACCTAGCTGAAGTAGAACTTCTGCTCTGGGAGTGCTACATTGCCCTCGAGCTGAAAGGCACAACGTGCAGGCTTCTTTCCAAAGGGCGAGTTGGGCCCTAAAGCATCTTGCTTCCAGCTCTTTGGGAAGCTAAGAAACAACTCGCTCTGCACAGGGCTCTTACAGCCTACCGGCAACATCTCTTACAAAGGCCTGTGAAACGCATTTTCTTTGCAGGCCTGATCTGGCTGAAGTAGAACATCTGCTCTGGGTGAGCTCCATTGCCCTAGAGCTGAAAGGCACAACGTGCAGGCTTCTTTCCAAAGGGCGAGTTGGGCCCCAATGCATCTTGCTTCCAGCTCTATGGGAAGCTAACAAACAACTCGCTCTGCACAGTTCTCTTACAGCCTACCGGGAACATCTCTTACAAAGGCCTGTGAAACGCACTTTCTTTGCAGGCCTGATCTGGCTGAAGTAGAAATTCTGCTCTGGGTGTGCTACATTGCCCTGGAGCTGAAAGGCACAACATGCAGGCTTCTTTACAAAGGGCGAGTTGGTCCCCAAAGCATCTTGCTTCCAGTTCTTTGGGAAGCTAAGAAACAACTCGCTCTGCACAGCGCTCTTACAGCCTACCAGGAACATCTCTCCCAAAGGCCTGTGAAACGCAGTTTCTTTACAGGCCTGACCTAGCTGAAGTAGAACTTCTGCTCTAGGTGTGCTACATTGCCCTCGAGCTGAAAGGCACAACGTGCAGGCTTCTTTCCAAAGGGCGAGTTGGTCTGCAAAGCATCTTGCTTCCAGCTCTTTGCGAAGCTAAGAAACAACTCGCTCTGCACAGTGCTCTTACAGCCTACCAGGAACATCTCTCACAAAGGCCTGTGAAACGCAGTTTCTTTACAGGCCTGACCTAGCTGAACTAGAACTTCTGCTCTAGGTGTGCTACATTGCCCAGGAGCTGAAAGGCACAACGTGCAGGCTTCTTTCCAAAGGGCGAGTTGGTCTGCAAAGCATCTTGCTTCCAGCTCTTTGCGAAGCTAAGAAAAAACTCGCTCTGCACAGTGCTCTTACAGCCTACCGGGAACATCTCTTACAAAGGCCTGTGAAACGCAGTTTCTTTGCAGGCCTGATCTGGCTGAAGTAGAACATCTGCTGTGGGTGAGCTCCATTGCCCTAGAGCTGAAAGGCACAACGTGCAGGCTTCTTTGCAAAGGGCGAGTTGGGCCCCAAAGCATCTTGCTTCCAGCTCTTTGGGAAGCTAAGAAACAACTCGCTCTGCACAGTGCTCTTACAGCCTACCGGGAACATCTCTTACAAACGCCTGTGAAACGCAGTGTCTTGGCAGGCCTGATCTGGCTGAAGTAGAACTTCTGCTCTGCGTGTGCTACATTGCCCTAGAGCTGAAAGGCCCAACATGCAGGCTTCTTTCCAAGGGGCGAGGTGGGCCCCAAAGCATCTTGCTTCCAGCTCTTTGGGAAGCTAAGAAACAACTCGCTCTGCACAGTGCTCTTACAGCCTACCGGGAACATCTCTTACAAAGGCCTGTGAAACGCAGTTTCTTTGCAGGCCTGATGTGGCTGAAGTGTAACTTCTGCTCTGGGTGTGCTCCATTGCCCTAGAGCTGAAAGGCACAATGTGCAGGCTTCTTTCCAAAGGGCGAGTTGGACCCCAAAGCATCTTGCTTCCAGCTCTTTGGGAAGCTAAGAAACAACTCGCTCTGCACAGTGCTCTTACAGCCTACCGGGAACATCTCTTACAAAGGCCTGTGAAACGCATTTTCTTTGCAGGCGTGATCTGGGTGAAGTAGAACTTCTGCTCTCGGTGTGCTACATTGCCTAGAGCTGAAAGGCACAACGTGCAGGCTTCTTTCCAAAGGGCGAGTTGGGCCCCAAAGCATCTTGCTTCCAGCTCTTTTGGAAGCTAAGAAACACCTTGCTCTCCACAGTGCTCTTACAGCCTACCGGGAACATCTCTTACAAAGGCCTGTGAAACGCAGTTTCTTTGCAGGCCTAATCTGGCTGAAGTAGAACATCTCCTCAGCTTGTGCTACAATGCCCTAGAGCTGAAAGGGACAACATGCAGGCTTCTTTCCAAAGGGCGATTTGGGCCCCAAAGCATCTTGCTTCCAGCTCTTTGGGAAGCTAAGAAACAACTCGCTCTGCACAGTGCTCTTACAGCCTACCGGGAACATCTCTTACAAAGGCCGGCGAAACGCAGTTTCTTTGCAGGCCTGATCTGGCTGAAGTAGAACATCTGCTCTGTGTGAGCTCCATTGCCCTAAAGCTGAAAGGCACAACGTGCAGGCTTCTTTCCAAAGGGCGAGTTGGGCCCCAAAGCATCATGCTTCCAGCTCTTTGGGAAGCTAAGAAACAACTCGCTCTGCACAGTGCTCTTACAGCCTACCAGGAACATCTCTCACAAAGGCCTGTGAAACGCAGTTTCTTTACAGGCCTGATCTGGCTGAAGTAGAACTTCTGCTCTGGGTGTACTACATTGCCCTCGAGCTGAAAGGCACAACGTGCAGCCTTCTTTCCAAAGGGCGAGTTGGGCCCCAAAGCATCTTGCTTCCAGCTCTTTGGGAAGCTAAGAAACAACTCGCTCTGCACAGTGCTCTTACAGCCTACCGGCAACATCTCTTACAAACGCCTGTGAAACGCAGTTTCTTTACAGGCCTGAGCTAGCTGAAGTAGAACTTCTGCTCTGGGTGTACTACATTGCCCTGGAGCTGAAAGGCACAACGTGCAGGCTTCTTTGCAAAGGGCGAGTTGGGCCCCAAAGCATCTTGCTTCCAGCTCTTTGGGAAGCTAAGAAACAACTCGCTCTGCACAGTGCTCTTACAAGCCTACCGGCAACATCTCTTACAAAGGCCTGTGAAACGCAGTTTTTTTGCAGGCCTGATCTGGCTGAAGTAGAACATCTGCTCTGGATGAGCTCCATTGCCCTAGAGCTGAAAGGCACAACGTGCAGGCTTCTTTCCAAAGGGCGAGTTGGGCCCCAAAGCATCTTGCTTCCAGCTCTTTGGGAAGCTAAGAAACAACTCGCTCTGCACAGTGCTCTTACAGCCTACCGGGAACATCTCTTACAAAGGCCTGTGAAACGCAGTTTCTTTGCAGGCCTGATCTGGCTGAAGTAGAACTTCTGCTCTGCGTGAAGCTACATTTCCCTAGAGCTGAAAGGGACAACGTGCAGGCTTCTTTCCAAAGGGCGAGTTGGGCCCCAA
The DNA here is from genome assembly GCF_037783145.1 of Equus przewalskii. NCBI lineage: Eukaryota > Metazoa > Chordata > Mammalia > Perissodactyla > Equidae > Equus > Equus przewalskii. The sequence goes on along the minus strand of NW_027227380.1, from coordinate 95,114 downwards.
AGCATCTTGCTTCCAGCTCTTTGGGAAGCTAAGAAACAACTCGCTCTGCACAGTGCTCTTACAGCCTACCGGGAACATCTCTTACAAAGGCCTGTGAAACGCAGTTTCTTTACAGGCCTGACCTAGCTTAAGTAGAACTTCTGCTCTGGGTGTGCTACATTGCCCTCGAGCTGAAAGGCACAACGTGCAGGCTTCTTTCCAAAGGGCGAGTTGGGCCCCAAAGCATCTTGCTTCCAGCTCTTTGGGAAGCTAAGAAACAACTCGCTCTGCACAGTGCTCTTACAGCCTACCGGGAACATCTCTTACAAAGGCCGGTGAAACGCAGTTTCTTTGCAGGTCTGATCTGGATGAAGTAGAACTTCTGCTCTGGGTGTGCTCCATTCCCCTAGAGCTGAAAGGGACAACGTGCAGACTTCTTTCTAAAGGGCGAGTTGGGCCGCAAAGCATCTTGCTTCCAGCTCTTTGGGAAGCTAAGAAACAACTCGCTCTGCACAGTGCTCTTACAGCCTACCAGGAACATCTCTTACAAAGGCCTGTGAAACGCAGTTTCTTTGCAGGCCTGATCTGGCTGAAGTAGAACATCTGCTCTGGGTGAGCTCCATTGCCCTAGAGCTGAAAGGCACAACGTGCAGGCTTCTTTCCAAAGGGCGAGTTGGGCCCCAAAGCATCTTGCTTCCAGCTCTTTGGGAAGCTAAGAAACAACTCGCTCAGCACAGTGCTCTTACAGCCTACCGGCAACATCTCTTACAAAGGCCTGTGAAACGCAGTTTCTTTGCAGGCCTGATCTGGCTGAAGTAGAACTTCTGCTCTGCGTGAGCTACATTGCCCTAGAGCTGAAAGGCACAACGTGCAGGCTTCTTTCCAAAGGGCGAGTTGGGCCCCAAAGCATCTTGCTTCCAGCTCTTTGGGAAGCTAAGAAACAACTCGCTCTGCACAGTGCTCTTACAGCCTACCGGGAACATCTCTTACAAAGGCCTGTGAAACGCAGTTTCTTTACAGGCCTGACCTAGCTGAAGTAGAACTTCTGCTCTGGGAGTGCTACATTGCCCTCGAGCTGAAAGGCACAACGTGCAGCCTTCTTTCAAAAGGGCGAGTTGGGCCGCAAAGCATCTTGCTTCCAGCTCTTTGGGAAGCTAAGAAACAACTCGCTCTGCACAGTGCTCTTACAGCCTACCGGGAACATCTCTTACAAAGGCCTGTGAAACGCACTTTCTTTGCAGGCCTGATCTGGCTGAAGTAGAAATTCTGCTCTGGGTGAGCTACATTGCCCTGGAGCTGAAAGGCACAACGTGCAGGCTTCTTTACAAAGGGCGAGTTGGGCCCCAAAGCATCTTGCTTCCAGCTCTTTGGCAAGCTAAGAAACAACTCGCTCTGCACAGCGCTCTTACAGCCTACCAGGAACATCTCTCACAAAGGCCTGTGAAACGCAGTTTCTTTGCAGGCCTGATGTGGCTGAAGTGTAACTTCTGCTCTGGGTGTGCTCCATTGCCCTAGAGCTGAAAGGCACAATGTGCAGGCTTCTTTCCAAAGGGCGAGTTGGACCCCAAAGCATCTTGCTTCCAGCTCTTTGGGAAGCTAAGAAACAACTCGCTCTGCACAGTGCTCTTACAGCCTACCGGGAACATCTCTTACAAAGGCCTGTGAAACGCACTTTCTTTGCAGGCGTGATCTGGGTGAAGTAGAACTTCTGCTCTCGGTGTGCTACATTGCCTAGAGCTGAAAGGCACAACGTGCAGGCTTCTTTCCAATGGGCGAGTTGGGCCCCAAAGCATCTTGCTTCCAGCTCTTTTGGAAGCTAAGAAACACCTTGCTCTCCACAGTGCTCTTACAGCCTACCAGGAACATCTCTTACAAAGGCCTGTGAAACGCAGTTTCTTTGCAGGCGTGATCTGGCTGAAGTAGAACATCTCCTCAGCTTGTGCTACAATGCCCTAGAGCTGAAAGGCACAACATGCAGGCTTCTTTCCAAAGGGCGATTTGGGCCCTAAATCATCTTGCTTCCAGCTCTTTGGGAAGCTAAGAAACAACTCGCTCTGCACAGTGCTCTTACAGCCTACCGGGAACATCTCTTACAAAGGCCGGCGAAACGCAGTTTCTTTGCAGGCCTGATCTGGCTGAAGTAGAACTTCTGCTCTGGGTGTGCTCCATTGCCCTAAAGCTGAAAGGGACAACGTGCAGACTTCTTTCTAAAGGGCGAGTTGGGCCCCAAAACATCTTGCTTCCAGCTCTTTGGGAAGCTAAGAAACAACTCGCTCTGCACAGTGCTCTTACAGCCTACCGGGAACATCTCTTACAAGGGCCTGTGAAACGCAGTTTCTTTGCAGGCCTGATCTGGCTGAAGCAGAACTTCTGCTCTGCGTGTGTTACATTGCCCTAAAGTGGAAAGTCAATACGTGCAGGCTTCTATCCAGAGGGCGAGTTGGGCCCCAAAGCATCTTGCTTCCAGCTCTTTGGGAAGCTAAGAAACAACTCGCTCTGCACAGTGCTCTTACAGCCTACCGGGAACATCTCTTACAAAGGCCTGTGAAACGCAGTTTCTTTACAGGCCTGACCTAGCTGAAGTAGAACTTCTGCTCTGGGAGTGCTACATTGCCCTCGAGCTGAAAGGCACAACGTGCAGGCTTCTTTCCAAAGGGCGAGTTGGGCCCTAAAGCATCTTGCTTCCAGCTCTTTGGGAAGCTAAGAAACAACTCGCTCTGCACAGGGCTCTTACAGCCTACCGGCAACATCTCTTACAAAGGCCTGTGAAACGCATTTTCTTTGCAGGCCTGATCTGGCTGAAGTAGAACATCTGCTCTGGGTGAGCTCCATTGCCCTAGAGCTGAAAGGCACAACGTGCAGGCTTCTTTCCAAAGGGCGAGTTGGGCCCCAATGCATCTTGCTTCCAGCTCTATGGGAAGCTAACAAACAACTCGCTCTGCACAGTTCTCTTACAGCCTACCGGGAACATCTCTTACAAAGGCCTGTGAAACGCACTTTCTTTGCAGGCCTGATCTGGCTGAAGTAGAAATTCTGCTCTGGGTGTGCTACATTGCCCTGGAGCTGAAAGGCACAACATGCAGGCTTCTTTACAAAGGGCGAGTTGGTCCCCAAAGCATCTTGCTTCCAGTTCTTTGGGAAGCTAAGAAACAACTCGCTCTGCACAGCGCTCTTACAGCCTACCAGGAACATCTCTCCCAAAGGCCTGTGAAACGCAGTTTCTTTACAGGCCTGACCTAGCTGAAGTAGAACTTCTGCTCTAGGTGTGCTACATTGCCCTCGAGCTGAAAGGCACAACGTGCAGGCTTCTTTCCAAAGGGCGAGTTGGTCTGCAAAGCATCTTGCTTCCAGCTCTTTGCGAAGCTAAGAAACAACTCGCTCTGCACAGTGCTCTTACAGCCTACCAGGAACATCTCTCACAAAGGCCTGTGAAACGCAGTTTCTTTACAGGCCTGACCTAGCTGAACTAGAACTTCTGCTCTAGGTGTGCTACATTGCCCAGGAGCTGAAAGGCACAACGTGCAGGCTTCTTTCCAAAGGGCGAGTTGGTCTGCAAAGCATCTTGCTTCCAGCTCTTTGCGAAGCTAAGAAAAAACTCGCTCTGCACAGTGCTCTTACAGCCTACCGGGAACATCTCTTACAAAGGCCTGTGAAACGCAGTTTCTTTGCAGGCCTGATCTGGCTGAAGTAGAACATCTGCTGTGGGTGAGCTCCATTGCCCTAGAGCTGAAAGGCACAACGTGCAGACTTCTTTGCAAAGGGCGAGTTGGGCCCCAAAGCATCTTGCTTCCAGCTCTTTGGGAAGCTAAGAAACAACTCGCTCTGCACAGTGCTCTTACAGCCTACCGGGAACATCTCTTACAAACGCCTGTGAAACGCAGTGTCTTGGCAGGCCTGATCTGGCTGAAGTAGAACTTCTGCTCTGCGTGTGCTACATTGCCCTAGAGCTGAAAGGCCCAACATGCAGGCTTCTTTCCAAGGGGCGAGGTGGGCCCCAAAGCATCTTGCTTCCAGCTCTTTGGGAAGCTAAGAAACAACTCGCTCTGCACAGTGCTCTTACAGCCTACCGGGAACATCTCTTACAAAGGCCTGTGAAACGCAGTTTCTTTGCAGGCCTGATGTGGCTGAAGTGTAACTTCTGCTCTGGGTGTGCTCCATTGCCCTAGAGCTGAAAGGCACAATGTGCAGGCTTCTTTCCAAAGGGCGAGTTGGACCCCAAAGCATCTTGCTTCCAGCTCTTTGGGAAGCTAAGAAACAACTCGCTCTGCACAGTGCTCTTACAGCCTACCGGGAACATCTCTTACAAAGGCCTGTGAAACGCATTTTCTTTGCAGGCGTGATCTGGGTGAAGTAGAACTTCTGCTCTCGGTGTGCTACATTGCCTAGAGCTGAAAGGCACAACGTGCAGGCTTCTTTCCAAAGGGCGAGTTGGGCCCCAAAGCATCTTGCTTCCAGCTCTTTTGGAAGCTAAGAAACACCTTGCTCTCCACAGTGCTCTTACAGCCTACCGGGAACATCTCTTACAAAGGCCTGTGAAACGCAGTTTCTTTGCAGGCCTAATCTGGCTGAAGTAGAACATCTCCTCAGCTTGTGCTACAATGCCCTAGAGCTGAAAGGCACAACATGCAGGCTTCTTTCCAAAGGGCGATTTGGGCCCTAAAGCATCTTGCTTCCAGCTCTTTGGGAAGCTAAGAAACAACTCGCTCTGCACAGTGCTCTTACAGCCTACCGGGAACATCTCTTACAAAGGCCGGCGAAACGCAGTTTCTTTGCAGGCCTGATCTGGCTGAAGTAGAACTTCTGCTCTGGGTGAGCTCCATTGCCCTAAAGCTGAAAGGGACAACGTGCAGGCTTCTTTCCAAAGGGCGAGTTGGGCCCCAAAGCATCTTGCTTCCAGCTCTTTGGGAAGCTAAGAAACAACTCGCTCTGCACAGTGCTCTTACAGCCTACCGGGAACATCTCTTACAAAGGCCTGTGAAACGCAGTTTCTTTACAGGCCTGACCTAGCTGAAGTAGAACTTCTGCTCTGGGAGTGCTACATTGCCCTCGAGCTGAAAGGCACAACGTGCAGGCTTCTTTCCAAAGGGCGAGTTGGGCCCTAAAGCATCTTGCTTCCAGCTCTTTGGGAAGCTAAGAAACAACTCGCTCTGCACAGTGCTCTTACAGCCTACCGGCAACATCTCTTACAAAGGCCTGTGAAACGCATTTTCTTTGCAGGCCTGATCTGGCTGAAGTAGAACATCTGCTCTGGGTGAGCTCCATTGCCCTAGAGCTGAAAGGCACAACGTGCAGGCTTCTTTCCAAAGGGCGAGTTGGGCCCCAATGCATCTTGCTTCCAGCTCTATGGGAAGCTAACAAACAACTCGCTCTGCACAGTTCTCTTACAGCCTACCGGGAACATCTCTTACAAAGGCCTGTGAAACGCACTTTCTTTGCAGGCCTGATCTGGCTGAAGTAGAAATTCTGCTCTGGGTGTGCTACATTGCCCTGGAGCTGAAAGGCACAACATGCAGGCTTCTTTACAAAGGGCGAGTTGGTCCCCAAAGCATCTTGCTTCCAGTTCTTTGGGAAGCTAAGAAACAACTCGCTCTGCACAGCGCTCTTACAGCCTACCAGGAACATCTCTCCCAAAGGCCTGTGAAACGCAGTTTCTTTACAGGCCTGACCTAGCTGAAGTAGAACTTCTGCTCTAGGTGTGCTACATTGCCCTCGAGCTGAAAGGCACAACGTGCAGGCTTCTTTCCAAAGGGCGAGTTGGTCTGCAAAGCATCTTGCTTCCAGCTCTTTGCGAAGCTAAGAAACAACTCGCTCTGCACAGTGCTCTTACAGCCTACCAGGAACATCTCTCACAAAGGCCTGTGAAACGCAGTTTCTTTACAGGCCTGACCTAGCTGAACTAGAACTTCTGCTCTAGGTGTGCTACATTGCCCAGGAGCTGAAAGGCACAACGTGCAGGCTTCTTTCCAAAGGGCGAGTTGGTCTGCAAAGCATCTTGCTTCCAGCTCTTTGCGAAGCTAAGAAAAAACTCGCTCTGCACAGTGCTCTTACAGCCTACCGGGAACATCTCTTACAAAGGCCTGTGAAACGCAGTTTCTTTGCAGGCCTGATCTGGCTGAAGTAGAACATCTGCTGTGGGTGAGCTCCATTGCCCTAGAGCTGAAAGGCACAACGTGCAGGCTTCTTTGCAAAGGGCGAGTTGGGCCCCAAAGCATCTTGCTTCCAGCTCTTTGGGAAGCTAAGAAACAACTCGCTCTGCACAGTGCTCTTACAGCCTACCGGGAACATCTCTTACAAACGCCTGTGAAACGCAGTGTCTTGGCAGGCCTGATCTGGCTGAAGTAGAACTTCTGCTCTGCGTGTGCTACATTGCCCTAGAGCTGAAAGGCCCAACATGCAGGCTTCTTTCCAAGGGGCGAGGTGGGCCCCAAAGCATCTTGCTTCCAGCTCTTTGGGAAGCTAAGAAACAACTCGCTCTGCACAGTGCTCTTACAGCCTACCGGGAACATCTCTTACAAAGGCCTGTGAAACGCAGTTTCTTTGCAGGCCTGATGTGGCTGAAGTGTAACTTCTGCTCTGGGTGTGCTCCATTGCCCTAGAGCTGAAAGGCACAATGTGCAGGCTTCTTTCCAAAGGGCGAGTTGGACCCCAAAGCATCTTGCTTCCAGCTCTTTGGGAAGCTAAGAAACAACTCGCTCTGCACAGTGCTCTTACAGCCTACCGGGAACATCTCTTACAAAGGCCTGTGAAACGCATTTTCTTTGCAGGCGTGATCTGGGTGAAGTAGAACTTCTGCTCTCGGTGTGCTACATTGCCTAGAGCTGAAAGGCACAACGTGCAGGCTTCTTTCCAAAGGGCGAGTTGGGCCCCAAAGCATCTTGCTTCCAGCTCTTTTGGAAGCTAAGAAACACCTTGCTCTCCACAGTGCTCTTACAGCCTACCGGGAACATCTCTTACAAAGGCCTGTGAAACGCAGTTTCTTTGCAGGCCTAATCTGGCTGAAGTAGAACATCTCCTCAGCTTGTGCTACAATGCCCTAGAGCTGAAAGGGACAACATGCAGGCTTCTTTCCAAAGGGCGATTTGGGCCCCAAAGCATCTTGCTTCCAGCTCTTTGGGAAGCTAAGAAACAACTCGCTCTGCACAGTGCTCTTACAGCCTACCGGGAACATCTCTTACAAAGGCCGGCGAAACGCAGTTTCTTTGCAGGCCTGATCTGGCTGAAGTAGAACATCTGCTCTGTGTGAGCTCCATTGCCCTAAAGCTGAAAGGCACAACGTGCAGGCTTCTTTCCAAAGGGCGAGTTGGGCCCCAAAGCATCATGCTTCCAGCTCTTTGGGAAGCTAAGAAACAACTCGCTCTGCACAGTGCTCTTACAGCCTACCAGGAACATCTCTCACAAAGGCCTGTGAAACGCAGTTTCTTTACAGGCCTGATCTGGCTGAAGTAGAACTTCTGCTCTGGGTGTACTACATTGCCCTCGAGCTGAAAGGCACAACGTGCAGCCTTCTTTCCAAAGGGCGAGTTGGGCCCCAAAGCATCTTGCTTCCAGCTCTTTGGGAAGCTAAGAAACAACTCGCTCTGCACAGTGCTCTTACAGCCTACCGGCAACATCTCTTACAAACGCCTGTGAAACGCAGTTTCTTTACAGGCCTGACCTAGCTGAAGTAGAACTTCTGCTCTGGGTGTACTACATTGCCCTGGAGCTGAAAGGCACAACGTGCAGGCTTCTTTGCAAAGGGCGAGTTGGGCCCCAAAGCATCTTGCTTCCAGCTCTTTGGGAAGCTAAGAAACAACTCGCTCTGCACAGTGCTCTTACAAGCCTACCGGCAACATCTCTTACAAAGGCCTGTGAAACGCAGTTTTTTTGCAGGCCTGATCTGGCTGAAGTAGAACATCTGCTCTGGATGAGCTCCATTGCCCTAGAGCTGAAAGGCACAACGTGCAGGCTTCTTTCCAAAGGGCGAGTTGGGCCCCAAAGCATCTTGCTTCCAGCTCTTTGGGAAGCTAAGAAACAACTCGCTCTGCACAGTGCTCTTACAGCCTACCGGGAACATCTCTTACAAAGGCCTGTGAAACGCAGTTTCTTTGCAGGCCTGATCTGGCTGAAGTAGAACTTCTGCTCTGCGTGAAGCTACATTTCCCTAGAGCTGAAAGGGACAACGTGCAGGCTTCTTTCCAAAGGGCGAGTTGGGCCCCAAAGCATCTTGCTTCCAGCTCTTTGGGAAGCTAAGAAACAACTCGCTCTGCACAGTGCTCTTACAGCCTACCGGGAACATCTCTTACAAAGGCCTGTGAAACGCAGTTTCTTTACAGGCCTGACCTAGCTTAAGTAGAACTTCTGCTCTGGGAGTGCTACATTCCCCTCGAGCTGAAAGGCACAACGTGCAGGCTTCTTTCCAAAGGGCGAGTTGGGCCCCAAAGCATCTTGCTTCCAGCTCTTTGGGAAGCTAAGAAACAACTCGCTCTGCACAGGGCTCTTACAGCCTACCGGGAACATCTCTTACAAAGGACTGTGAAACGCAGTTTCTTTGCAGGCCTGATCTGGCTGAAGTAGAACATCTGCTCTGGGTGAGCTCCATTGCCCTAGAGCTGAAAGGCACAACGTGCAGGCTTCTTTCCAAAGGGCGAGTTGGTCCCCAAAGCATCTTGCTTCCAGCTCTTTGGGAAGCTAAGAAACAACTCGCTCTGCACAGTGCTCTTACAGCCTAGCGGGAACATCTCTTACAAAGGCCTGTGAAATGCAGTTTCTTTGCAGGCCTGATCTGGCTGAAGTAGAACTTCTGCTCTGGGTGAGCTCCATTGCCCTAGAGCTGAAAGGCACAACGTGCAGGCTTCTTTCCAAAGGGCGAGTTGGGCCCCAAAGCATCTTGCTTCCAGCTCTTTGGGAAGCTAAGAAACAACTCGCTCTGCACAGTGCTCTTACAGCCTAGCGGGAACATCTCCTACAAAGGCCTGTGAAATGCAGTTTCTTTGCAGGCCTGATCTGGCTGAAGTAGAACTTCTGCTCTGGGTGAGCTACATTGCCCTAGAGCTGAAAGGCACAACGTGCAGGCTTCTTTCCAAAGGGCGAGTTGGGCCCCAAAGCATCATGCTTCCAGCTCTTTGGGAAGCTAAGAAACAACTCGCTCTGCACAGTGCTCTTACAGCCTACCGGGAACATCTCTTACAAAGGCCTGTGAAACGCAGTTTCTTTGCAGGCCTGATCTGGCTGAAGTAGAACTTCTGCTCTGCGTGAAGCTCCATTGCCCTAGAGCTGAAAGGAACAACGTGCAGGCTTCTTTCCAAAGGGCGAGTTGGGCCCCAAAGCATCTTGCTTCCAGCTCTTTGGGAAGCTAAGAAACAACTCGCTCTGCACAGTGCTCTTACAGCCTACCGGGAACATCTCTTACAAAGGCCTGTTAAACGCAGTTTCTTTACAGGCCTGACCTAGCTGAAGTAGAACTTCTGCTCTGGGAGTGCTACATTGCCCTCGAGCTGAAAGGCACAACGTGCAGCCTTCTTTCCAAAGGACGAGTTGGGCCCCAAAGCATCTTGCTTCCAGCTCTTTGGGAAGCTAAGAAACAACTCGCTCTGCACAGGGCTCTTACAGCCTACTGGCAACATCTCTTACAAAGGCCTGTGAAACGCAGTTTCTTTGCAGGCCTGATCTGGCTGAAGTAGAACATCTGCTCTGGGTGAGCTCCATTGCCCTAGAGCTGAAAGGCACAACGTGCAGGCTTCTTTCCAAAGGGCGAGTTGGGCCCCAAAGCATCATGCTTCCAGCTCTTTGGGAAGCTAAGAAACAACTCGCTCTGCACAGCGCTCTTACAGACTACCAGGAACATCTCTCACAAAGGCCTGTGAAACGCAGTTTCTTTACAGGCCTGACCTAGCTGAAGTAGAACTTCTGCTCTAGGTGTGCTACATTGCCCTCGAGCTGAAAGGCACAACGTGCAGGCTTCTTTCCAAAGGGCGAGTTGGTCTGCAAAGCATCTTGCTTCCAGCTCTTTGCGAAGCTAAGAAACAACTCGCTCTGCACAGTGCTCTTACAGCCTACCGGGAACATCTCTTACAAAGGCCTGTGAAACGCAGTTTTTTTACAGGCCTAACCTGGCTGAAGTAGAACTTCTGCTCTGGGTGTGCTACATTGCCCTGGAGCTGAAAGGCACAACCCGCAGGCTCCTTTACAAAGGGCAAGTTGGGCCCCAAAGCATCTTGCTTCCAGCTCTTTGGGAAGCTAAGAAACAACTCGCTCTGCACAGTGCTCTTACAGCCTACCGGGAACATCTCTTACAAAGGCCTGTGAAACGCAGTTTCTTTGCAGGCCTGATGTGGCTGAAGTGTAACTTCTGCTCTGGGTGTGCTCCATTGCCCTAGAGCTGAAAGGCACAATGTGCAGGCTTCTTTCCAAAGGGCGAGTTGGACCCCAAAGCATCTTGCTTCCAGCTCTTTGGGAAGCTAAGAAACAACTCGCTCTGCACAGTGCTCTTACAGCCTACCGGGAACATCTCTTACAAAGGCCTGTGAAACGCATTTTCTTTGCAGGCGTGATCTGGGTGAAGTAGAACTTCTGCTCTCGGTGTGCTACATTGCCTAGAGCTGAAAGGCACAACGTGCAGGCTTCTTTCCAAAGGGCGAGTTGGGCCCCAAAGCATCTTGCTTCCAGCTCTTTTGGAAGCTAAGAAACACCTTGCTCTCCACAGTGCTCTTACAGCCTACCGGGAACATCTCTTACAAAGGCCTGTGAAACGCAGTTTCTTTGCAGGCCTAATCTGGCTGAAGTAGAACATCTCCTCAGCTTGTGCTACAATGCCCTAGAGCTGAAAGGGACAACATGCAGGCTTCTTTCCAAAGGGCGATTTGGGCCCCAAAGCATCTTGCTTCCAGCTCTTTGGGAAGCTAAGAAACAACTCGCTCTGCACAGTGCTCTTACAGCCTACCGGGAACATCTCTTACAAAGGCCGGCGAAACGCAGTTTCTTTGCAGGCCTGATCTGGCTGAAGTAGAACATCTGCTCTGTGTGAGCTCCATTGCCCTAAAGCTGAAAGGCACAACGTGCAGGCTTCTTTCCAAAGGGCGAGTTGGGCCCCAAAGCATCATGCTTCCAGCTCTTTGGGAAGCTAAGAAACAACTCGCTCTGCACAGTGCTCTTACAGCCTACCAGGAACATCTCTCACAAAGGCCTGTGAAACGCAGTTTCTTTACAGGCCTGATCTGGCTGAAGTAGAACTTCTGCTCTGGGTGTACTACATTGCCCTCGAGCTGAAAGGCACAACGTGCAGCCTTCTTTCCAAAGGGCGAGTTGGGCCCCAAAGCATCTTGCTTCCAGCTCTTTGGGAAGCTAAGAAACAACTCGCTCTGCACAGTGCTCTTACAGCCTACCGGCAACATCTCTTACAAACGCCTGTGAAACGCAGTTTCTTTACAGGCCTGACCTAGCTGAAGTAGAACTTCTGCTCTGGGTGTACTACATTGCCCTGGAGCTGAAAGGCACAACGTGCAGGCTTCTTTGCAAAGGGCGAGTTGGGCCCCAAAGCATCTTGCTTCCAGCTCTTTGGGAAGCTAAGAAACAACTCGCTCTGCACAGTGCTCTTACAAGCCTACCGGCAACATCTCTTACAAAGGCCTGTGAAACGCAGTTTTTTTGCAGGACTGATCTGGCTGAAGTAGAACATCTGCTCTGGATGAGCTCCATTGCCCTAGAGCTGAAAGGCACAACGTGCAGGCTTCTTTCCAAAGGGCGAGTTGGGCCCCAAAGCATCTTGCTTCCAGCTCTTTGGGAAGCTAAGAAACAACTCGCTCTGCACAGTGCTCTTACAGCCTACCGGGAACATCTCTTACAAAGGCCTGTGAAACGCAGTTTCTTTGCAGGCCTGATCTGGCTGAAGTAGAACTTCTGCTCTGCGTGAAGCTACATTTCCCTAGAGCTGAAAGGGACAACGTGCAGGCTTCTTTCCAAAGGGCGAGTTGGGCCCCAAAGCATCTTGCTTCCAGCTCTTTGGGAAGCTAAGAAACAACTCGCTCTGCACAGTGCTCTTACAGCCTACCGGGAACATCTCTTACAAAGGCCTGTGAAACGCAGTTTCTTTACAGGCCTGACCTAGCTTAAGTAGAACTTCTGCTCTGGGAGTGCTACATTCCCCTCGAGCTGAAAGGCACAACGTGCAGGCTTCTTTCCAAAGGGCGAGTTGGGCCCCAAAGCATCTTGCTTCCAGCTCTTTGGGAAGCTAAGAAACAACTCGCTCTGCACAGGGCTCTTACAGCCTACCGGGAACATCTCTTACAAAGGACTGTGAAACGCAGTTTCTTTGCAGGCCTGATCTGGCTGAAGTAGAACATCTGCTCTGGGTGAGCTCCATTGCCCTAGAGCTGAAAGGCACAACGTGCAGGCTTCTTTCCAAAGGGCGAGTTGGTCCCCAAAGCATCTTGCTTCCAGCTCTTTGGGAAGCTAAGAAACAACTCGCTCTGCACAGTGCTCTTACAGCCTAGCGGGAACATCTCTTACAAAGGCCTGTGAAATGCAGTTTCTTTGCAGGCCTGATCTGGCTGAAGTAGAACTTCTGCTCTGGGTGAGCTCCATTGCCCTAGAGCTGAAAGGCACAACGTGCAGGCTTCTTTCCAAAGGGCGAGTTGGGCCCCAAAGCATCTTGCTTCCAGCTCTTTGGGAAGCTAAGAAACAACTCGCTCTGCACAGTGCTCTTACAGCCTAGCGGGAACATCTCTTACAAAGGCCTGTGAAATGCAGTTTCTTTGCAGGCCTGATCTGGCTGAAGTAGAACTTCTGCTCTGGGTGAGCTACATTGCCCTAGAGCTGAAAGGCACAACGTGCAGGCTTCTTTCCAAAGGGCGAGTTGGGCCCCAAAGCATCATGCTTCCAGCTCTTTGGGAAGCTAAGAAACAACTCGCTCTGCACAGTGCTCTTACAGCCTACCAGGAACATCTCTTAAAAAGGCCTGTGAAACGCAGTTTCTTTACAGGCCTGACCTAGCTGAAGTAGAACTTCTGCTCTAGGTGTGCTACATTGCCCTCGAGCTGAAAGGCACAACGTGCAGGCTTCTTTCCAAAGGGCGAGTTGGTCTGCAAAGCATCTTGCTTCCAGCTCTTTGCGAAGCTAAGAAACAACTCGCTCTGCACAGTGCTCTTACAGCCTACCGGGAACATCTCTTACAAAGGCCTGTGAAACGCAGTTTTTTTACAGGCCTAACCTGGCTGAAGTAGAACTTCTGCTCTGGGTGTGCTACATTGCCCTGGAGCTGAAAGGCACAACCCGCAGGCTCCTTTACAAAGGGCAAGTTGGGCCCCAAAGCATCTTGCTTCCAGCTCTTTGGGAAGCTAACAAACAACTCGCTCTGCACAGTGCTCTTACAGCCTACTGGGAACATCTCTTACAAACGCCTGTGAAACGCAGTGTCTTGGCAGGCCTGATCTGGCTGAAGTACAACTTCTGCTCTGGGTGTGCTACATTGCCCTAGATCTGAAAGACGCAACGTGCAGGCTTCTTTCCAAAGGGCGAGTTGGGCCCCAAAGCATCTTGCTTCCAGCTCTTTGGGAAGCTAAGAAACAACTCGCTCTGCACAGTGCTCTTACGGCCTACCGGGAACATATCTTACAAAGGCCTGTGAAACGCAGTTTCTTTGCAGGCCTGATCTGGCTGAAGTAGAACATCTGCTGTGGGTGAGCTCCATTGCCCTAGAGCTGAAAGGCACAACGTGCAGGCTTCTTTTCAAAGGGCGATTTCGGCCCCAAAGCATCTTGCTTCCAGCTCTTTGGGAAGCTAAGAAACAACTCGCTCTGCACAGTGCTCTTACAGCCTACCGGGAACATCTCTTACAAACGCCTGTGAAACGCAGTGTCTTGGCAGGCCTGATTTGGCTGAAGTAGAACTTCTGCTCTGCGTGTGCTACATTGCCCTAGAGCTGAAAGGCCCAACGTGCAGGCTTCTTTGCAAGGGGCGAGTTGGGCCCCAAAGCATCTTCCTTCCAGCTCTTTGGGAAGCTAAGAAACAACTCGCTCTGCACAGTGCTCTTACAGCCTACCGGGAACATCTCTTACAAAGGCCTGTGAAACGCAGTTTCTTTGCAGGCCTGATGTGGCTGAAGTGTAACTTCTGCTCTGGGTGTGCTCCATTGCCCTAGAGCTGAAAGGCACAATGTGCACGCTTCTTTCCAAAGGGCGAGTTGGACCCCAAAGCATCTTGCTTCCAGCTCTTTTGGAAGCTAAGAAACAACTCGCTCTGCACAGTGCTCTTACAGCCTACCGGGAACATCTCTTACAAAGGCCTGTGAAACGCAGCTTCTTTGCAGGCGTGATCTGGGTGAAGTAGAACTTCTGCTCTCGGTGTGCTACATTGCCTAGAGCTGGAAGGCACAACGTGCAGGCTTCTTTCCAAAGGGCGAGTTGGGCCCCAAAGCATCTTGCTTCCAGCTCTTTGGGAAGCTAAGAAACAACTCGCTCTGCACAGTGCTCTTACAGCCTACCGGGAACAGTTCTTATAAACGCATGTGAAACGCACTTTCTTTGCAGGCCTGATCTGGCTGAAGTAGAACTTCTGCTCTGCGTGTGTTACATTGCCCTAAAGTGGAAAGGCAATACGTGCAGGCTTCTATCCAGAGGGCGAGTTGGGCCCCAAAGCATCTTGTTTCCAGCTCTTTGGGAAGCTAAGAAACAACTCGCTCTGCACAGTGCTCTTACAGCCTACGGGCAACATCTCTTACAAAGGTCTGTGAAACGCATTTTCTTTGCAGGCCTGATGTTGCTGAAGTAGAACTTCTCCTCTGGGTGTGCCACATTGCCCTAGAGCTGAAAGGCACAACGTGCAGGCTTCTTTCCAAAGGGCGAGTTAGGCCGCAAAGCATCTTGCTTCCAGCTCTTTGGGAAGCTAAGAAACAACTCGCTCTGCACAGTGCTCTTACAGCCTACCGGGAACATCTCTTACAAAGGCCTGTGAAACGCAGTTTCTTTGCAGGCCTGATGTGGCTGAAGTAGAACTTCTGCTCTGGGTGTGGTACATTGCCCTAGAGCTGAAAGGCCCAACGTGCAGGCTTCTTTCCAAAGGGCGAGTTGGGCCCCAAAGCATCATGCTTCCAGCTCTTTGTGAAGCTAAGAAACAACTCGCTCTGCACAGTGCTCTTACAGCCTACCGGGAACATCTCTTACAAAGACCTCTGAAATGCAGTTTCTTTGCAGGCCTGATCTGGCTGAAGTAGAACTTCTGCTCTGGGTGAGCTACATTGCCCTAGAGCTGAAAGGCACAACGTGCAGGCTTCTTTCCAAAGGGCGAGTTGGGCCCCAAAGCATCATGCTTCCAGCTCTTTGGGAAGCTAAGAAACAACTCGCTCTGCACAGGGCTCTCACAGCCTACCAGGAACATCTCTCACAAAGGCCTGTGAAACGCAGTTTCTTTACAGGCCTGACCTAGCTGAAGTAGAACTTCTGCTCTAGGTGTGCTACATTGCCCTCGAGCTGAAAGGCACAACGTGCAGGCTTCTCTCCAAAGGGCGAGTTGGTCTGCAAAGCATCTTGCTTCCAGCTCTTTGCGAAGCTAAGAAACAACTCGCTCTGCACAGTGCTCTTACAGCCTACCGGCAACATCTCTTAAAGGCCTGTGAAAGGCAGTTTTTTTACAGGCCTAACCTGGCTGAAGTAGAACTTCTGCTCTGGGTGTGCTACATTGCCCTGGATCTGAAAGACGCAACGTGCAGGCTTCGTTCCAAAGAGCGAGTTGGGCCCCAAAGCATCTTGCTTCCAGCTCTTTGGGAAGCTAAGAAACAACTCGCTCTGCACAGTGCTCTTACAGCCTACCGGGAACATCTCTTACAAAGGCCTGTGAAACGCAGTTTCTTTACTGGCCTGACCTAGCTGAAGTAGAACTTCTGCTCTGGGTGTGCTACATTGCCCTCGAGCTGAAAGGCACAATGTGCAGCCTTATTTCCAAAGGGCGAGTTGTGCCCCAAAGCATCTTGCTTCCAGCTCTTTGGGAAGCTAAGAAACAACTCGCTCTGCACAGTGCTCTTACAGCCTACCGGGAACATCTCTTACAAAGGCCTGTGAAACGCAGTTTCTTTGCAGGCCTGATCTGGTTGAAGTAGAACATCTGCTCAGCTTGTGCTACAATGCCCTAGAGCTGAAAGGCACAACATGCAGGCTTCTTTCCAAAGGGCGATTTGGGCCCCAAAGCATCTTGCTTCCAGCTCTTTGGGAAGCTAAGAAACAACTCGCTCTGCACAGTGCTCTTACAGCCTACCAGGAACATCTCTTACAAAGGCCTGTGAAACGCAGTTTCTTTACTGGCCTGACCTAGCTGAAGTAGAACTTCTGCTCTGGGTGTGCTACATTGACCTCGAGCTGAAAGGCACAACGTGCAGCCTTCTTTCGAAAGGGCGAGTTGGGCCCCAAAGCATCTTTCTTCCAGCTCTTTGGGAAGCTAAGAAACAACTCGCTCTGCACAGTGCTCTTACAGCCTACCGGCAACATCTCTTACAAAGGCCTGTGAAACGCAGTTTCTTTGCAGGCCTGATCTGGCTGAAGTAGAACTTCTGCTCTGCGTGCGCTCCATTGCCCTAGAGCTGAAAGGCACAACATGCAGGCTTCTTTCCAAAGGGCGAGTTGGGCCCAAAACCATCTTGCTTCCAGCTCTTTGGGAAGCTAAGAAACAACTCGCTCTGCACATTGCTCTTACAGCCTACCGGCAACATCTCTTACAAAGGACTGTGAAACGCAGTTTCTTTGCAGGCCTGATGTGGCTGCAGTAGAACTTCTGCTCTGGGTGTGCTACATTGCCCTAGAGCTGAAAGGCACAACGTGCAGCCTTCTTTCGAAAGGGCGAGTTGGGCCCCAAAGCATCTTTCTTCCAGCTCTTTGGGAAGCTAAGAAACAACTCGCTCTGCACAGTGCTCTTACAGCCTACCGGCAACATCTCTTACAAAGGCCTGTGAAACGCAGTTTCTTTGCAGGCCTGATCTGGCTGAAGTAGAACATCTGCTCTGGGTGAGCTCCATTGCCCTAGAGCTGAAAGGCACAACGTGCAGGCTTCTTTCCAAAGGGCGAGTTGGGCCCCAAAGCATCTTGCTTCCAGCTCTTTGGGAAGCTAAGAAACAACTCGCTCTGCACAGTGCTCTTACAGCCTACCGGCAACATCTCTTACAAAGGCCTGTGAAACGCAGTTTCTTTGCAGGCCTGATCTGGCTGAAGTAGAACTTCTGCTCTGCGTGAGCTCCATTGCCCTAGAGCTGAAAGGCAAAACGTGCAGGCTTCTTTCCAAAGGGCGAGTTGGGCCCCAAAGCATCTTGCTTCCAGCTCTTTGGGAAGCTAAGAAACAACTCGCTCTGCACAGTGCTCTTACAGCCTACCGGGAACATCTCTTACAAAGGCCTGTGAAACGCAGCTTCTTTGCAGGCCTGATCTGGCTGAAGTAGAACTTCTGCTCTGGGTGTGCTACATTGCCCTAGAGCTGAAAGGCCCAACGTGCAGGCTTCTTTCCAAAGGGCGAGTTGGGCCCCAAAGCATCATGCTTCCAGCTCTTTGGGAAGCTAAGAAACAACTCGCTCTGCACAGCGCTCTTACAGACTACCAGGAACATCTCTCACAAAGGCCTGTGAAACGCAGTTTCTTTACAGGCCTGACCTAGCTGAAGTAGAACTTCTGCTCTAGGTGTGCTACATTGCCCTCGAGCTGAAAGGCACAACGTGCAGGCTTCTTTCCAAAGGGCGAGTTGGTCTGCAAAGCATCTTGCTTCCAGCTCTTTGCGAAGCTAAGAAACAACTCGCTCTGCACAGTGCTCTTACAGCCTACCGGGAACATCTCTTACAAAGGCCTGTGAAACGCAGTTTTTTTACAGGCCTAACGTGGCTGAAGTAGAACTTCTGCTCTGCGTGTGCTACATTGCCCTGGAGCTGAAAGGCACAACGCGCAGGCTTCTTTACAAAGGGCAAGTTGGGCCCCAAAGCATCTTGCTTCCAGCTGTTTGGGAAGCTAACAAACAACTCGCTCTGCACAGTGCTCTTACAGCCTACCGGGAACATCTCTTACAAACGCCTGTGAAACGCAGTGTCTTGGCAGGCCTGATCTGGCTGAAGTACAACTTCTGCTCTGGGTGTGCTACATTGCCCTAGATCTGAAAGACGCAACGTGCAGGCTTCTTTCCAAAGGGCGAGTTGGGCCCCAAAGCATCTTGCTTCCAGCTCTTTGGGAAGCTAAGAAACAACTCGCTCTGCACAGTGCTCTTACGGCCTACCGGGAACATATCTTACAAAGGCCTGTGAAACGCAGTTTCTTTGCAGGCCTGATCTGGCTGAAGTAGAACATCTGCTGTGGGTGAGCTCCATTGCCCTAGAGCTGAAAGGCACAACGTGCAGGCTTCTTTGCAAAGGGCGATTTGGGCCCCAAAGCATCTTGCTTCCAGCTCTTTGGGAAGCTAAGAAACAACTCGCTCTGCACAGTGCTCTTACAGCCTACCGGGAACATCTCTTACAAACGCCTGTGAAACGCAGTGTCTTGGCAGGCCTGATTTGGCTGAAGTAGAACTTCTGCTCTGCGTGTGCTACATTGCCCTAGAGCTGAAAGGCCCAACGTGCAGGCTTCTTTGCAAGGGGCGAGTTGGGCCCCAAAGCATCTTCCTTCCAGCTCTTTGGGAAGCTAAGAAACAACTCGCTCTGCACAGTGCTCTTACAGCCTACCGGGAACATCTCTTACAAAGGCCTGTGAAACGCAGTTTCTTTGCAGGCCTGATGTGGCTGAAGTGTAACTTCTGCTCTGGGTGTGCTCCATTGCCCTAGAGCTGAAAGGCACAATGTGCAGGCTTCTTTCCAAAGGGCGAGTTGGACCCCAAAGCATCTTGCTTCCAGCTCTTTTGGAAGCTAAGAAACAACTCGCTCTGCACAGTGCTCTTACAGCCTACCGGGAACATCTCTTACAAAGGCCTGTGAAACGCAGCTTCTTTGCAGGCGTGATCTGGGTGAAGTAGAACTTCTGCCCTCGGTGTGCTACATTGCCTAGAGCTGGAAGGCACAACGTGCAGGCTTCTTTCCAAAGGGCGAGTTGGGCCCCAAAGCATCTTGCTTCCAGCTCTTTTGGAAGCTAAGAAACAACTTGCTCTCCACAGTGCTCTTACAGCCTACCGGGAACATCTCTTACAAAGGCCTGTGAAACGCAGTTTCTTTGCAGGCCTGATCTGGCTGAAGTAGAACATCTCCTCAGCTTGTGCTACAATGCCCTAGAGCTGAAAGGCACAACATGCAGGCTTCTTTCCAAAGGGCGATTTGGGCCCCAAAACATCTTGCTTCCAGCTCTTTGGGAAGCTAAGAAACAACTCGCTCTGCACAGTGCTCTTACAGCCTACCGGGAACATCTCTTACAAGGGCCTGTGAAACGCAGTTTCTTTGCAGGCCTGATCTGGCTGAAGTAGAACTTCTGCTCTGCGTGTGTTACATTGCCCTAAAGTGGAAAGGCAATACGTGCAGGCTTCTATCCAGAGGGCGAGTTGGGCCCCAAAGCATCTTGTTTCCAGCTCTTTGGGAAGCTAAGAAACAACTCGCTCTGCACAGTGCTCTTACAGCCTACGGGCAACATCTCTTACAAAGGTCTGTGAAACGCATTTTCTTTGCAGGCCTGATGTTGCTGAAGTAGAACTTCTCCTCTGGGTGTGCCACATTGCCCTAGAGCTGAAAGGCACAACGTGCAGGCTTCTTTCCAAAGGGCGAGTTAGGCCGCAAAGCATCTTGCTTCCAGCTCTTTGGGAAGCTAAGAAACAACTCGCTCTGCACAGTGCTCTTACAGCCTACCGGGAACATCTCTTACAAAGGCCTGTGAAACGCAGTTTCTTTGCAGGCCTGATGTGGCTGAAGTAGAACTTCTGCTCTGGGTGTGGTACATTGCCCTAGAGCTGAAAGGCCCAACGTGCAGGCTTCTTTCCAAAGGGCGAGTTGGGCCCCAAAGCATCATGCTTCCAGCTCTTTGTGAAGCTAAGAAACAACTCGCTCTGCACAGTGCTCTTACAGCCTACCGGGAACATCTCTTACAAAGGCCTCTGAAATGCAGTTTCTTTGCAGGCCTGATCTGGCTGAAGTAGAACTTCTGCTCTGGGTGAGCTACATTGCCCTAGAGCTGAAAGGCACAACGTGCAGGCTTCTTTCCAAAGGGCGAGTTGGGCCCCAAAGCATCATGCTTCCAGCTCTTTGGGAAGCTAAGAAACAACTCGCTCTGCACAGTGCTCTTACAGCCTACCAGGAACATCTCTCACAAAGGCCTGTGAAACGCAGTTTCTTTACAGGCCTGACCTAGCTGAAGTAGAACTTCTGCTCTAGGTGTGCTACATTGCCCTCGAGCTGAAAGGCACAACGTGCAGGCTTCTCTCCAAAGGGCGAGTTGGTCTGCAAAGCATCTTGCTTCCAGCTCTTTGCGAAGCTAAGAAACAACTCGCTCTGCACAGTGCTCTTACAGCCTACCGGCAACATCTCTTAAAGGCCTGTGAAAGGCAGTTTTTTTACAGGCCTAACCTGGCTGAAGTAGAACTTCTGCTCTGGGTGTGCTACATTGCCCTGGATCTGAAAGACGCAACGTGCAGGCTTCGTTCCAAAGAGCGAGTTGGGCCCCAAAGCATCTTGCTTCCAGCTCTTTGGGAAGCTAAGAAACAACTCGCTCTGCACAGTGCTCTTACAGCCTACCGGGAACATCTCTTACAAAGGCCTGTGAAACGCAGTTTCTTTACTGGCCTGACCTAGCTGAAGTAGAACTTCTGCTCTGGGTGTGCTACATTGCCCTCGAGCTGAAAGGCACAATGTGCAGCCTTATTTCCAAAGGGCGAGTTGTGCCCCAAAGCATCTTGCTTCCAGCTCTTTGGGAAGCTAAGAAACAACTCGCTCTGCACAGTGCTCTTACAGCCTACCGGGAACATCTCTTACAAAGGCCTGTGAAACGCAGTTTCTTTGCAGGCCTGATCTGGTTGAAGTAGAACATCTGCTCAGCTTGTGCTACAATGCCCTAGAGCTGAAAGGCACAACATGCAGGCTTCTTTCCAAAGGGCGATTTGGGCCCCAAAGCATCTTGCTTCCAGCTCTTTGGGAAGCTAAGAAACAACTCGCTCTGCACAGTGCTCTTACAGCCTACCAGGAACATCTCTTACAAAGGCCTGTGAAACGCAGTTTCTTTACTGGCCTGACCTAGCTGAAGTAGAACTTCTGCTCTGGGTGTGCTACATTGACCTCGAGCTGAAAGGCACAACGTGCAGCCTTCTTTCGAAAGGGCGAGTTGGGCCCCAAAGCATCTTTCTTCCAGCTCTTTGGGAAGCTAAGAAACAACTCGCTCTGCACAGTGCTCTTACAGCCTACCGGCAACATCTCTTACAAAGGCCTGTGAAACGCAGTTTCTTTGCAGGCCTGATCTGGCTGAAGTAGAACTTCTGCTCTGCGTGCGCTCCATTGCCCTAGAGCTGAAAGGCACAACGTGCAGGCTTCTTTCCAAAGGGCGAGTTGGGCCCAAAAGCATCTTGCTTCCAGCTCTTTGGGAAGCTAAGAAACAACTCGCTCTGCACATTGCTCTTACAGCCTACCGGCAACATCTCTTACAAAGGACTGTGAAACGCAGTTTCTTTGCAGGCCTGATGTGGCTGCAGTAGAACTTCTGCTCTGGGTGTGCTACATTGCCCTAGAGCTGAAAGGCACAACGTGCAGCCTTCTTTCGAAAGGGCGAGTTGGGCCCCAAAGCATCTTTCTTCCAGCTCTTTGGGAAGCTAAGAAACAACTCGCTCTGCACAGTGCTCTTACAGCCTACCGGCAACATCTCTTACAAAGGCCTGTGAAACGCAGTTTCTTTGCAGGCCTGATCTGGCTGAAGTAGAACATCTGCTCTGGGTGAGCTCCATTGCCCTAGAGCTGAAAGGCACAACGTGCAGGCTTCTTTCCAAAGGGCGAGTTGGGCCCCAAAGCATCTTGCTTCCAGCTCTTTGGGAAGCTAAGAAACAACTCGCTCTGCACAGTGCTCTTACAGCCTACCGGGAACATCTCTTACAAAGGCCTGTGAAACGCAGTTTCTTTGCAGGCCTGATCTGGCTGAAGTAGAACTTCTGCTCTGCGTGAGCTACATTGCCCTAGAGCTGAAAGGCACAACGTGCAGCCTTCTTTCCAAAGGGCGAGTTGGGCCCCAAAGCATCTTGCTTCCAGCTCTTTGGGATGCTAAGAAACAACTCGCTCTGCACAGTGCTCTTACAGCCTACCGGCAACATCTCTTACAAACGCCTGTGAAACGCACTTTCTTTGCAGGCCTGATGTGGCTGAAGTAGAACTTCTGCTCTGGGTGTGCTACATTGCCCTAGCTCTGAAAGACGCAACATGCAGGCTTCGTTCTAAAGGGCGAGTTGGGCCCCAAAGCATCTTGCTTCCAGCTCTTTGGGAAGCTAAGAAACAACTCGCTCTGCACAGTGCTCTTACAGCTTACCGGGAACATCTCTTACAAAGGCCTGTGAAACGCAGTTTCTTTACTGGCCTGACCTAGCTGAAGTAGAACTTCTGCTCTGGGTGTGCTACATTGCCCTCGAGCTGAAAGGCACAACGTGCAGCCTTCTACCAAAGGGCGAGTTGGGCCCCAAAGCATCTTGCTTCCAGCTCTTTGGGAAGCTAAGAAACAACTCGCTCTGCACAGTGCTCTTACAGCCTACCGGGAACATCTCTTACAAAGGCCTGTGAAACGCAGTTTCTTTGCAGGCCTGATCTGGCTGAAGTAGAACATCTGCTCTGGGTGAGCTCCATTGCCCTAGAGCTGAAAGGCAAAACGTGCAGGCTTCTTTCCAAAGGGCGAGTTGGGCCCCAAAGCATCTTGCTTCCAGCTCTTTGGGAAGCTAAGAAACAACTCGCTCTGCACAGTGCTCTTACAGCCTACCGGGAACATCTCTTACAAAGGCCTGTGAAACGCAGCTTCTTTGCAGGCCTGATCTGGCTGAAGTAGAACTTCTGCTCTGGGTGTGCTACATTGCCCTAGAGCTGAAAGGCCCAACGTGCAGGCTTCTTTCCAAAGGGCGAGTTGGGCCCCAAAGCATCATGCTTCCAGCTCTTTGGGAAGCTAAGAAACAACTCGCTCTGCACAGCGCTCTTACAGACTACCAGGAACATCTCTCACAAAGGCCTGTGAAACGCAGTTTCTTTACAGGCCTGACCTAGCTGAAGTAGAACTTCTGCTCTAGGTGTGCTACATTGCCCTCTAGCTGAAAGGCACAACGTGCAGGCTTCTTTCCAAAGGGCGAGTTGGTCTGCAAAGCATCTTGCTTCCAGCTCTTTGCGAAGCTAAGAAACAACTCGCTCTGCACAGTGCTCTTACAGCCTACCGGGAACATCTCTTACAAAGGCCTGTGAAACGCAGTTTTTTTACAGGCCTAACCTGGCTGAAGTAGAACTTCTGCTCTGGGTGTGCTACATTGCCCTGGAGCTGAAAGGCACAACGCGCAGGCTTCTTTACAAAGGGCAAGTTGGGCCCCAAAGCATCTTGCTTCCAGCTGTTTGGGAAGCTAACAAACAACTCGCTCTGCACAGTGCTCTTACAGCCTACCGGGAACATCTCTTACAAACGCCTGTGAAACGCAGTGTCTTGGCAGGCCTGATCTGGCTGAAGTAGAACTTCTGCTCTGCGTGTGCTACATTGCCCTAGATCTGAAAGACGCAACGTGCAGGCTTCTTTCCAAAGGGCGAGTTGGGCCCCAAAGCATCTTGCTTCCAGCTCTTTGGGAAGCTAAGAAACAACTCGCTCTGCACAGTGCTCTTACGGCCTACCGGGAACATATCTTACAAAGGCCTGTGAAACGCAGTTTCTTTGCAGGCCTGATCTGGCTGAAGTAGAACATCTGCTGTGGGTGAGCTCCATTGCCCTAGAGCTGAAAGGCACAACGTGCAGGCTTCTTTGCAAAGGGCGATTTGGGCCCCAAAGCATCTTGCTTCCAGCTCTTTGGGAAGCTAAGAAACAACTCGCTCTGCACAGTGCTCTTACAGCCTACCGGGAACATCTCTTACAAACGCCTGTGAAACGCAGTGTCTTGGCAGGCCTGATTTGGCTGAAGTAGAACTTCTGCTCTGCGTGTGCTACATTGCCCTAGAGCTGAAAGGCCCAACGTGCAGGCTTCTTTGCAAGGGGCGAGTTGGGCCCCAAAGCATCTTCCTTCCAGCTCTTTGGGAAGCTAAGAAACAACTCGCTCTGCACAGTGCTCTTACAGCCTACCGGGAACATCTCTTACAAAGGCCTGTGAAACGCAGTTTCTTTGCAGGCCTGATGTGGCTGAAGTGTAACTTCTGCTCTGGGTGTGCTCCATTGCCCTAGAGCTGAAAGGCACAATGTGCAGGCTTCTTTCCAAAGGGCGAGTTGGACCCCAAAGCATCTTGCTTCCAGCTCTTTTGGAAGCTAAGAAACAACTCGCTCTGCACAGTGCTCTTACAGCCTACCGGGAACATCTCTTACAAAGGCCTGTGAAACGCAGCTTCTTTGCAGGCGTGATCTGGGTGAAGTAGAACTTCTGCCCTCGGTGTGCTACATTGCCTAGAGCTGGAAGGCACAACGTGCAGGCTTCTTTCCAAAGGGCGAGTTGGGCCCCAAAGCATCTTGCTTCCAGCTCTTTTGGAAGCTAAGAAACAACTTGCTCTCCACAGTGCTCTTACAGCCTACCGGGAACATCTCTTACAAAGGCCTGTGAAACGCAGTTTCTTTGCAGGCCTGATCTGGCTGAAGTAGAACATCTCCTCAGCTTGTGCTACAATGCCCTAGAGCTGAAAGGCACAACATGCAGGCTTCTTTCCAAAGGGCGATTTGGGCCCCAAAGCATCTTGCTTCCAGCTCTTTGGGAAGCTAAGAAACAACTCGCTCTGCACAGTGCTCTTACAGCCTACCGGGAACAGTTCTTATAAACGCATGTGAAACGCACTTTCTTTGCAGGCCTGATCTGGCTGAAGTAGAACTTCTGCTCTGGGTGTGCTCCATTGCCCTAGAGCTGAAAGGGACAACGTGCAGACTTCTTTCTAAAGGGCGAGTTGGGCCCCAAAACATCTTGCTTCCAGCTCTTTGGGAAGCTAAGAAACAACTCGCTCTGCACAGTGCTCTTACAGCCTACCGGGAACATCTCTTACAAGGGCCTGTGAAACGCAGTTTCTTTGCAGGCCTGATCTGGCTGAAGTAGAACTTCTGCTCTGCGTGTGTTACATTGCCCTAAAGTGGAAAGGCAATACGTGCAGGCTTCTATCCAGAGGGCGATTTGGGCCCCAAAGCATCTTGTTTCCAGCTCTTTGGGAAGCTAAGAAACAACTCGCTCTGCACAGTGCTCTTACAGCCTACGGGCAACATCTCTTACAAAGGCCTGTGAAACGCAGTTTCTTTGCAGGCCTGATGTGGCTGAAGTAGAACTTCTGCTCTGGGTGTGGTACATTGCCCTAGAGCTGAAAGGCCCAACGTGCAGGCTTCTTTCCAAAGGGCGAGTTGGGCCCCAAAGCATCATGCTTCCAGCTCTTTGTGAAGCTAAGAAACAACTCGCTCTGCACAGTGCTCTTACAGCCTACCGGGAACATCTCTTACAAAGGCCTCTGAAATGCAGTTTCTTTGCAGGCCTGATCTGGCTGAAGTAGAACTTCTGCTCTGGGTGAGCTACATTGCCCTAGAGCTGAAAGGCACAACGTGCAGGCTTCTTTCCAAAGGGCGAGTTGGGCCCCAAAGCATCATGCTTCCAGCTCTTTGGGAAGCTAAGAAACAACTCGCTCTGCACAGTGCTCTTACAGCCTACCAGGAACATCTCTCACAAAGGCCTGTGAAACGCAATTTCTTTACAGGCCTGACCTAGCTGAAGTAGAACTTCTGCTCTAGGTGTGCTACATTGCCCTCGAGCTGAAAGGCACAACGTGCAGGCTTCTCTCCAAAGGGCGAGTTGGTCTGCAAAGCATCTTGCTTCCAGCTCTTTGCGAAGCTAAGAAACAACTCGCTCTGCACAGTGCTCTTACAGCCTACCGGCAACATCTCTTAAAGGCCTGTGAAACGCAGTTTTTTTACAGGCCTAACCTGGCTGAAGTAGAACTTCTGCTCTGGGTGTGCTACATTGCCCTGGATCTGAAAGACGCAACGTGCAGGCTTCGTTCCAAAGAGCGAGTTGGGCCCCAAAGCATCTTGCTTCCAGCTCTTTGGGAAGCTAAGAAACAACTCGCTCTGCAAAGTGCTCTTACAGCCTACCGCGAACATCTCTTACAAAGGCCTGTGAAACGCAGTTTCTTTACTGGCCTGACCTAGCTGAAGTAGAACTTCTGCTCTGGGTGTGCTACATTGCCCTCGAGCTGAAAGGCACAATGTGCAGCCTTATTTCCAAAGGGCGAGTTGTGCCCCAAAGCATCTTGCTTCCAGCTCTTTGGGAAGCTAAGAAACAACTCGCTCTGCACAGTGCTCTTACAGCCTACCGGGAACATCTCTTACAAAGGCCTGTGAAACGCAGTTTCTTTGCAGGCCTGATCTGGTTGAAGTAGAACATCTGCTCAGCTTGTGCTACAATGCCCTAGAGCTGAAAGGCACAACATGCAGGCTTCTTTCCAAAGGGCGATTTGGGCCCCAAAGCATCTTGCTTCCAGCTCTTTGGGAAGCTAAGAAACAACTCGCTCTGCACAGTGCTCTTACAGCCTACCAGGAACATCTCTTACAAAGGCCTGTGAAACGCAGTTTCTTTACTGGCCTGACCTAGCTGAAGTAGAACTTCTGCTCTGGGTGTGCTACATTGACCTCGAGCTGAAAGGCACAACGTGCAGCCTTCTTTCGAAAGGGCGAGTTGGGCCCCAAAGCATCTTTCTTCCAGCTCTTTGGGAAGCTAAGAAACAACTCGCTCTGCACAGTGCTCTTACAGCCTACCGGCAACATCTCTTACAAAGGCCTGTGAAACGCAGTTTCTTTGCAGGCCTGATCTGGCTGAAGTAGAACTTCTGCTCTGCGTGCGCTCCATTGCCCTAGAGCTGAAAGGCACAACGTGCAGGCTTCTTTCCAAAGGGCGAGTTGGGCCCAAAAGCATCTTGCTTCCAGCTCTTTGGGAAGCTAAGAAACAACTCGCTCTGCACATTGCTCTTACAGCCTACGGGCAACATCTCTTACAAAGGCCTGTGAAACGCAGTTTCTTTGCAGGCCTGATGTGGCTGCAGTAGAACTTCTGCTCTGGGTGTGCTACATTGCCCTAGAGCTGAAAGGCACAACGTGCAGCCTTCTTTCGAAAGGGCGAGTTGGGCCCCAAAGCATCTTTCTTCCAGCTCTTTGGGAAGCTAAGAAACAACTCGCTCTGCACAGTGCTCTTACAGCCTACCGGCAACATCTCTTACAAAGGCCTGTGAAACGCAGTTTCTTTGCAGGCCTGATCTGGCTGAAGTAGAACTTCTGCTCTGCGTGTGCTACATTGCCCTAGAGCTGAAAGGCCCAACGTGCAGGCTTCTTTGCAAGGGGCGAGTTGGGCCCCAAAGCATCTTCCTTCCAGCTCTTTGGGAAGCTAAGAAACAACTCGCTCTGCACAGTGCTCTTACAGCCTACCGGGAACATCTCTTACAAAGGCCTGTGAAACGCAGTTTCTTTGCAGGCCTGATGTGGCTGAAGTGTAACTTCTGCTCTGGGTGTGCTCCATTGCCCTAGAGCTGAAAGGCACAATGTGCAGGCTTCTTTCCAAAGGGCGAGTTGGACCCCAAAGCATCTTGCTTCCAGCTCTTTTGGAAGCTAAGAAACAACTCGCTCTGCACAGTGCTCTTACAGCCTACCGGGAACATCTCTTACAAAGGCCTGTGAAACGCAGCTTCTTTGCAGGCGTGATCTGGGTGAAGTAGAACTTCTGCCCTCGGTGTGCTACATTGCCTAGAGCTGGAAGGCACAACGTGCAGGCTTCTTTCCAAAGGGCGAGTTGGGCCCCAAAGCATCTTGCTTCCAGCTCTTTTGGAAGCTAAGAAACAACTTGCTCTCCACAGTGCTCTTACAGCCTACCGGGAACATCTCTTACAAAGGCCTGTGAAACGCAGTTTCTTTGCAGGCCTGATCTGGCTGAAGTAGAACATCTCCTCAGCTTGTGCTACAATGCCCTAGAGCTGAAAGGCACAACATGCAGGCTTCTTTCCAAAGGGCGATTTGGGCCCCAAAGCATCTTGCTTCCAGCTCTTTGGGAAGCTAAGAAACAACTCGCTCTGCACAGTGCTCTTACAGCCTACCGGGAACAGTTCTTATAAACGCATGTGAAACGCACTTTCTTTGCAGGCCTGATCTGGCTGAAGTAGAACTTCTGCTCTGGGTGTGCTCCATTGCCCTAGAGCTGAAAGGGACAACGTGCAGACTTCTTTCTAAAGGGCGAGTTGGGCCCCAAAACATCTTGCTTCCAGCTCTTTGGGAAGCTAAGAAACAACTCGCTCTGCACAGTGCTCTTACAGCCTACCGGGAACATCTCTTACAAGGGCCTGTGAAACGCAGTTTCTTTGCAGGCCTGATCTGGCTGAAGTAGAACTTCTGCTCTGCGTGTGTTACATTGCCCTAAAGTGGAAAGGCAATACGTGCAGGCTTCTATCCAGAGGGCGATTTGGGCCCCAAAGCATCTTGTTTCCAGCTCTTTGGGAAGCTAAGAAACAACTCGCTCTGCACAGTGCTCTTACAGCCTACGGGCAACATCTCTTACAAAGGCCTGTGAAACGCAGTTTCTTTGCAGGCCTGATGTGGCTGAAGTAGAACTTCTGCTCTGGGTGTGGTACATTGCCCTAGAGCTGAAAGGCCCAACGTGCAGGCTTCTTTCCAAAGGGCGAGTTGGGCCCCAAAGCATCATGCTTCCAGCTCTTTGTGAAGCTAAGAAACAACTCGCTCTGCACAGTGCTCTTACAGCCTACCGGGAACATCTCTTACAAAGGCCTCTGAAATGCAGTTTCTTTGCAGGCCTGATCTGGCTGAAGTAGAACTTCTGCTCTGGGTGAGCTACATTGCCCTAGAGCTGAAAGGCACAACGTGCAGGCTTCTTTCCAAAGGGCGAGTTGGGCCCCAAAGCATCATGCTTCCAGCTCTTTGGGAAGCTAAGAAACAACTCGCTCTGCACAGTGCTCTTACAGCCTACCAGGAACATCTCTCACAAAGGCCTGTGAAACGCAATTTCTTTACAGGCCTGACCTAGCTGAAGTAGAACTTCTGCTCTAGGTGTGCTACATTGCCCTCGAGCTGAAAGGCACAACGTGCAGGCTTCTCTCCAAAGGGCGAGTTGGTCTGCAAAGCATCTTGCTTCCAGCTCTTTGCGAAGCTAAGAAACAACTCGCTCTGCACAGTGCTCTTACAGCCTACCGGCAACATCTCTTAAAGGCCTGTGAAACGCAGTTTTTTTACAGGCCTAACCTGGCTGAAGTAGAACTTCTGCTCTGGGTGTGCTACATTGCCCTGGATCTGAAAGACGCAACGTGCAGGCTTCGTTCCAAAGAGCGAGTTGGGCCCCAAAGCATCTTGCTTCCAGCTCTTTGGGAAGCTAAGAAACAACTCGCTCTGCAAAGTGCTCTTACAGCCTACCGCGAACATCTCTTACAAAGGCCTGTGAAACGCAGTTTCTTTACTGGCCTGACCTAGCTGAAGTAGAACTTCTGCTCTGGGTGTGCTACATTGCCCTCGAGCTGAAAGGCACAATGTGCAGCCTTATTTCCAAAGGGCGAGTTGTGCCCCAAAGCATCTTGCTTCCAGCTCTTTGGGAAGCTAAGAAACAACTCGCTCTGCACAGTGCTCTTACAGCCTACCGGGAACATCTCTTACAAAGGCCTGTGAAACGCAGTTTCTTTGCAGGCCTGATCTGGTTGAAGTAGAACATCTGCTCAGCTTGTGCTACAATGCCCTTAGCTGAAAGGCACAACATGCAGGCTTCTTTCCAAAGGGCGATTTGGGCCCCAAAGCATCTTGCTTCCAGCTCTTTGGGAAGCTAAGAAACAACTCGCTCTGCACAGTGCTCTTACAGCCTACCAGGAACATCTCTTACAAAGGCCTGTGAAACGCAGTTTCTTTACTGGCCTGACCTAGCTGAAGTAGAACTTCTGCTCTGGGTGTGCTACATTGACCTCGAGCTGAAAGGCACAACGTGCAGCCTACTTTCGAAAGGGCGAGTTGGGCCCCAAAGCATCTTTCTTCCAGCTCTTTGGGAAGCTAAGAAACAACTCGCTCTGCACAGTGCTCTTACAGCCTACCGGCAACATCTCTTACAAAGGCCTGTGAAACGCAGTTTCTTTGCAGGCCTGATCTGGCTGAAGTAGAACTTCTGCTCTGCGTGCGCTCCATTGCCCTAGAGCTGAAAGGCACAACGTGCAGGCTTCTTTCCAAAGGGCGAGTTGGGCCCAAAAGCATCTTGCTTCCAGCTCTTTGGGAAGCTAAGAAACAACTCGCTCTGCACATTGCTCTTACAGCCTACGGGCAACATCTCTTACAAAGGCCTGTGAAACGCAGTTTCTTTGCAGGCCTGATGTGGCTGCAGTAGAACTTCTGCTCTGGGTGTGCTACATTGCCCTAGAGCTGAAAGGCACAACGTGCAGCCTTCTTTCCAAAGGGCGAGTTGGGCCCCAAAGCATCTTTCTTCCAGCTCTTTGGTTAGCTAGGAAACAACTCGCTCTGCACAGGGCTCTTACAGCCTACCGGGAACATCTCTTACAAACGCCTGTGAAACGCAGTTTCTTTGCAGGCCTGATGTGGCTGAAGTAGAACTTCTGCTCTGGGTGTGCTACATTGCCCTAGAGTTGAAAGGCACAACGTGCCGGCTTGTTTCCAAAGGGCGAGTTGGGCCCCAAAGCATCTTGCTTCCAGCTCTTTGGGAAGCTAAGAAAACACTCGCTCTGCACAGTGCTCTTACAGCCTACCGGGAATATCTCTCACAAAGGCCTGTGAAACGCAGTTTCTTTGCAGGCCTGATCTGGCTGAAGTAGAACTTCTGCTCTGGGTGTGCTACATTGCCCTAGACCTGAAAGGCACAACGTGCAGCCTTCTTTCGAAAGGGCGAGTTGGGCCCCAAAGCATCTTTCTTCCAGCTCTTTGGGAAGCTAAGAAACAACTCGCTCTGCACAGAGCTCTTACAGCCTACCGGCAACATCTCTTACAAAGGCCTGTGAAACGCAGTTTCTTTGCAGGCCTGATCTGGCTGAAGTAGAACATCTTCTCTGGGTGAGCTCCATTGCCCTAGAGCTGAAAGGCACAACGTGCAGGCTTCTTTCCAAAGGGCGAGTTGGGCCCCAAAGCATCTTGCTTCCAGCTCTTTGGGAAGCTAAGAAACAACTCGCTCTGCACAGTGCTCTTACAGCCTACCGGGAACATCTCTTACAAAGGCCTGTGAAACGCAGTTTCTTTGCAGGCCTGATCTGGCTGAAGTAGAACTTCTGCTCTGCGTGAGCTACATTGCCCTAGAGCTGAAAGGCACAACGTGCAGCCTTCTTTCCAAAGGGCGAGTTGGGCCCCAAAGCATCTTGCTTCCAGCTCTTTGGGAAGCTAAGAAACAACTCGCTCTGCACAGTGCTCTTACAGCCTACCGGCAACATCTCTTACAAACGCCTGTGAAACGCACTTTCTTTGCAGGCCTGATGTGGCTGAAGTAGAACTTCTGCTCTGGGTGTGCTACATTGCCCTAACTCTGAAAGACGCAACGTGCAGGCTTCGTTCTAAAGGGCGAGTTGGGCCCCAAAGCATCTTGCTTCCAGCTCTTTGGGAAGCTAAGAAACAACTCGCTCTGCACAGTGCTCTTACAGCTTACCGGGAACATCTCTTACAAAGGCCTGTGAAACGCAGTTT
Organism: Equus przewalskii; assembly: GCF_037783145.1. NCBI lineage: Eukaryota > Metazoa > Chordata > Mammalia > Perissodactyla > Equidae > Equus > Equus przewalskii. Next base: position 63,417 of record NW_027227380.1, on the reverse strand, counting down.
CTTTACTGGCCTGACCTAGCTGAAGTAGAACTTCTGCTCTGGGTGTGCTACATTGCCCTCGAGCTGAAAGGCACAACGTGCAGCCTTCTTTCCAAAGGGCGAGTTGGGCCCCAAAGCATCTTGCTTCCAGCTCTTTGGGAAGCTAAGAAACAACTCGCTCTGCACAGTGCTCTTACAGCCTACCGGGAACATCTCTTACAAAGGCCTGTGAAACGCAGTTTCTTTGCAGGCCTGATCTGGCTGAAGTAGAACATCTGCTCTGGGTGAGCTCCATTGCCCTAGAGCTGAAAGGCAAAACGTGCAGGCTTCTTTCCAAAGGGCGAGTTGGGCCCCAAAGCATCTTGCTTCCAGCTCTTTGGGAAGCTAAGAAACAACTCGCTCTGCACAGTGCTCTTACAGCCTACCGGGAACATCCCTTACAAAGGCCTGTGAAACGCAGCTTCTTTGCAGGCCTGATCTGGCTGAAGTAGAACTTCTGCTCTGGGTGTGCTACATTGCCCTAGAGCTGAAAGGCCCAACGTGCAGGCTTCTTTCCAAAGGGCGAGTTGGGCCCCAAAGCATCTTGCTTCCAGCTCTTTGGGAAGCTAAGAAACAACTCGCTCTGCAAAGTGCTCTTACAGCCTTCCGGGAACATCTCTTACAAAGCCCTGTGAAACGCAGTTTCTTTGCAGGCCTGATCTGGCTGAAGTAGAACATCTGCTCAGCATGTGCTGCAATGCCCTAGAGCTGAAAGGCACAACATGCAGGCTTCTTTCCAAAGGGCGAGTTGGGCCCCAAAGCATCTTGCTTCCAGCTCTTTGGGAAGCTAAGAAACAACTCGCTCTGCACAGTGCTCTTGCAGCCTACCGGCAACATCTCTTACAAACGCATGTGAAACGCACTTTCTTTGCAGGCCTGATGTGGCTGAAGTAGAACTTCTGCTCTGGGTGTGCTACATTGCCCTAGATCTGAAAGACGCAACGTGCAGGCTTCTTTCCAAAGGGCGAGTTGGGCCCCAAAGCATCTTGCTTCCAGCTGTTTGCGAAGCTAAGAAACAACTCGCTCTGCACAGTGCTCTTAGAGCCTACCGGGAACATCTCTTACAAACGCCTGTGAAACGCAGTTTCTTTACTGGCCTGACCTAGCTGAAGTAGAACTTCTGCTCTGGGTGTGCTACATTGCCCTCGAGCTGAAAGGCACAACGTGCAGGCTTCTTTCCAAAGGGCGAGTTGGGCCCGAAAGCTCTTGCTTCCAGCTCTTTGGTTAGCTAGGAAACAACTCGCTCTGCACAGGGCTCTTACAGCCTACCGGGAACATCTCTTACAAACGCCTGTGAAACGCAGTTTCTTTGCAGGCCTGATGTGGCTGAAGTAGAACTTCTGCTCTGGGTGTGCTACATTGCCCTAGAGTTGAAAGGCACAACGTGCCGGCTTGTTTCCAAAGGGCGAGTTGGGCCCCAAAGCATCTTGCTTCCAGCTCTTTGGGAAGCTAAGAAAACACTCGCTCTGCACAGTGCTCTTACAGCCTACCGGGAATATCTCTCACAAAGGCCTGTGAAACGCTGTTTCTTTACAGGCCTGACCCAGCTGAAGTAGAACTTCTGCTCTGGGTGTGCTACACTGCCCAGAGCTGAAAGGCACAACGTGCAGGCTTCTTTCCAAAGGGCGAGTTGGGCCCCAAAGCATCTTGCTTGCAGCTCTTTGGGAAGCTAAGTAACAACTCGCTCTGCACTGTGCTCTTACAGCATACCGGGAAGATCTATTACAAAGGCCTGTGAAACGCAGTTTCTTTGCAGGCCTGATCTGGCTGAAGTAGAACTTCTGCTCTGCGTGCGCTCCATTGCCCTAGAGCTGAAAGGCACAACGTGCAGGCTTCTTTCCAAAGGGCGAGTTGGGCCCCAAAGCATCTTTCTTCCAGCTCTTTGGGAAGCTAAGAAACAACTCGCTCTGCACAGTGCTCTTACAGCCTACCGGCAACATCTCTTACAAAGGCCTGTGAAACGCAGTTTCTTTGCAGGCCTGATCTGGCTGAAGTAGAACATCTGCTCTGGGTGAGCTCCATTGCCCTAGAGCTGAAAGGCACAACGTGCAGGCTTCTTTCCAAAGGGCGAGTTGGGCCCCAAAGCATCTTGCTTCCAGCTCTTTGGGAAGCTAAGAAACAACTCGCTCTGCACAGTGCTCTTACAGCCTACCGGCAACATCTCTTACAAACGCCTGTGAAACGCACTTTCTTTGCAGGCCTGATGTGGCTGAAGTAGAACTTCTGCTCTGGGTGTGCTACATTGCCCTAGCTCTGAAAGACGCAACGTGCAGGCTTCGTTCTAAAGGGCGAGTTGGGCCCCAAAGCATCTTGCTTCCAGCTCTTTGGGAAGCTAAGAAACAACTCGCTCTGCACAGTGCTCTTACAGCTTACCGGGAACATCTCTTACAAAGGCCTGTGAAACGCAGTTTCTTTACTGGCCTGACCTAGCTGAAGTAGAACTTCTGCTCTGGGTGTGCTACATTGCCCTCGAGCTGAAAGGCATAACGTGCAGCCTTCTTTCCAAAGGGCGAGTTGGGCCCCAAAGCATCTTGCTTCCAGCTCTTTGGGAAGCTAAGAAACAACTCGCTCTGCACAGTGCTCTTACAGCCTACCGGGAACATCTCTTACAAAGGCCTGTGAAACGCAGTTTCTTTGCAGGCCTGATGTGGCTGAAGTAGAACTTCTGCTCTGGGTGTGCTACATTGCCCTAGAGCTTAAAGGCCCAACGTGCAGGCTTCTTTCCAAAGGGCGAGTTAGTCTGCAAAGCATCTTGCTTCCAGCTCTTTGGGAAGCTAAGAAACAACTCGCTCTGCACTGTGCTCTTACACCCTACCGGGAACATCTATTACAAAGGCATGTGAAACGCAGTTTCTTTGCAGGCCTGGTCTGGCTGAAGTAGAACTTCTGCTCTGGGTGTGCTACATTGCCCTAGAGCTGAAAGGCACAACGTGCAGGCTTCTTTCCAAAGGGCGAGTTGGGCCCGAAAGCTCTTGCTTCCAGCTCTTTGGTTAGCTAGGAAACAACTCGCTCTGCACAGGGCTCTTACAGCCTACCGGGAACATCTCTTACAAACGCCTGTGAAACGCAGTTTCTTTGCAGGCCTGATGTGGCTGAAGTAGAACTTCTGCTCTGGGTGTGCTACATTGCCCTAGAGTTGAAAGGCACAACGTGCCGGCTTGTTTCCAAAGGGCGAGTTGGGCCCCAAAGCATCTTGCTTCCAGCTCTTTGGGAAGCTAAGAAAAAACTCGCTCTGCACAGTGCTCTTACAGCCTACCGGGAACATCTCTCACAAAGGCCTGTGAAACGCTGTTTCTTTACAGGCCTGACCCAGCTGAAGTAGAACTTCTGCTCTGGGTGTGCTACACTGCCCAGAGCTGAAAGGCACAACGTGCAGGCTTCTTTCCAAAGGGCGAGTTGGGCCCCAAAGCATCTTGCTTCCAGCTCTTTGGGAAGCTAAGAAACAACTCGCTCTGCACAGTGCTCTTACAGCCTACCGGGAAGATCTATTACAAAGGCCTGTGAAACGCAGTTTCTTTGCAGGCCTGATCTGGCTGAAGTAGAACTTCTGCTCTGCGTGTGCTCCATTGCCCTAGAGCTGAAAGGCACAACGTGCAGGCTTCTTTCCAAAGGGCGAGTTGGGCCCAAAAGCATCTTGCTTCCAGCTCTTTGGGAAGCTAAGAAACAACTCGCTCTGCACAGTGCTCTTACAGCCTACCGGCAACATCTCTTACAAAGGACTGTGAAACGCAGTTTCTTTGCAGGCCTGATGTGGCTGAAGTAGAACTTCTGCTCTGGGTGTGCTACATTGCCCTAGAGCTGAAAGGCCCAACGTGCAGGCTTCTTTCCAAAGGGCGAGTTGTGCCCCAAAGCATCTTGCTTCCAGCTCTTTGGGAAGCTAAGAAACAACTCGCTCTGCACAGTGCTCTTACAGCCTACCGGGAACATCTCTTACAAAGGCCTGTGAAACGCAGTTTCTTTGCAGGCCTGATCTGGCTGAAGTAGAACTTCTGCTCTGAGTGTGCTACATTGCCCTAGAGCTGAAAGGCACAACGTGCAGGCTTCTTTCCAAAGGGCGAGTTGGGCCCCAAAGCTCTTGCTTCCAGCTCTTTGGTTAGCTAGGAAACAACTCGCTGTGCACAGGGCTCTTATAGCCTACCAGGAACATCTCTTACAAAGGCCTGTGAAACGCAGTTTCTTTGCAGGCCTGATCTGGCTGAAGTAGAACTTATGCTCTGCGTGTGCTACGTTGCCCTACAGCTGAAAGGCACAACGTGCCGGCTTGTTTCCAAAGGGCGAGTTGGGCCCCAAAGCATCTTGCTTCCAGCTCTTTGGGAAGCTAAGAAACAACTCGCTCTGCACAGTGCTCTTACAGCCTTCCAGGAACATCTCTTACAAAGGCCTGTGAAACGCAGTTTCTTTGCAGGCCTGATCTGGCTGAAGTAGAACTTCTGCTCTGCGTGTGCTGCAATGCCCTAGAGCTGAAAGGCACAACATGCAGGCTTCTTTCCAAAGGGCGAGTTGGGCCCCAAAGCATCTTGCTTCCAGCTCTTTGGGAAGCTAAGAAACAACTTGCTCTGCACAGTGCTCTTACAGCCTACCGGCAACATCTCTTACAAAGGCATGTGAAACGCAGTTTCTTTGCAGGCCTGATGTGGCTGAAGTAGAACTTCTGCTCTGGGTGTGCTACATTGCCCTAGAGCTGAAAGGCGCAACGTGCAGGCTTCTTTCCAAAGGGCGAGTTGGGCCCCAAAGCATCTTGCTTCCAGCTCTTTGCGAAGCTAAGAAACAACTCGCTCTGCACAGTGCTCTTACAGCCTAACGGGAACATCTCTTACAAACGCCTGTGAAACGCAGTTTCTTTGCAGGCCTGATCTGGCTGAAGTAGAACTTCTGCTCTGGGTGTGCTACATTGCCCTAGAGCTGAAAGGCACAACGTGCAGGCTTCATTCCAAAGGGCGAGTTGGGCCCCAAAGCTCTTGCTTCCAGCTCTTTGGTTAGCTAGGAAACAACTCGCTGTGCACAGGGCTCTTATAGCCTACCAGGAACATCTCTTACAAAGGCCTGTGAAACGCAGTTTCTTTGCAGGCCTGATCTGGCTGAAGTAGAACTTATGCTCTGCGTGTGCTACGTTGCCCTACAGCTGAAAGGCACAACGTGCCGGCTTGTTTCCAAAGGGCGAGTTGGGCCCCAAAGCATCTTGCTTCCAGCTCTTTGGGAAGCTAAGAAACAACTCGCTCTGCACTGTGCTCTTACAGACTACCGGGAACATCTATTACAAAGGCATGTGAAACGCAGTTTCTTTGCAGGCCTGGTCTGGCTGAAGTAGAACTTCTGCTCTGGGTGTGCTACATTGCCCTAGAGCTGAAAGGCACAACGTGCAGGCTTCTTTCCAAAGGGCGAGTTGGGCCCCAAAGCTCTTGCTTCCAGCTCTTTGGTTAGCTAGGAAACAACTCGCTCTGCACAGGGCTCTTACAGCCTACCGGGAACATCTCTTACAAACGCCTGTGAAACGCAGTTTCTTTGCAGGCCTGATGTGGCTGAAGTAGAACTTCTGCTCTGGGTGTGCTACATTGCCCTAGAGTTGAAAGGCACAACGTGCCGGCTTGTTTCCAAAGGGCGAGTTGGGCCCCAAAGCATCTTGCTTCCAGCTCTTTGGGAAGCTAAGAAAACAACTCGCTCTGCACAGTGCTCTTACAGCCTACCGGGAACATCTCTAACAAAGGCCTGTGAAACGCTGTTTCTTTACAGGCCTGACCCAGCTGAAGTAGAACTTCTGCTCTGGGTGTGCTACACTGCCCAGAGCTGAAAGGCACAACGTGCAGGCTTCTTTCCAAAGGGCGAGTTGGGCCCCAAAGCATCTTGCTTCCAGCTCTTTGGGAAGCTAAGAAACAACTCGCTCTGCACAGTGCTCTTACAGCCTACCGGGAACATCTCTTAGAAAGGCCTGTGAAACGCAGTTTCTTTGCAGGCCTGATCTGGCTTAAGTAGAACTTCTGCTCTGCGTAAGCTAAATTGCCCTAGAGCTGAAAGGCACAACGGGCATTCTTCTTTCCAAAGGGCGAGTTGGGCCCCAAAGCATCTTGCTTCCAGCTCTTTGGGAAGCTAAGAAACAACTCGCTCTGCACAGTGCTCTTACAGCCTAACGGGAACATCTCTTACAAAGGCCTGTGAAACGCAGTTTCTTTGCAAGCCTGATCTGGCTGAAGTAGAACTTCTGCTCTCAGTGTGCTACATTGCCCTAGAGCTGAAAGGCACAACGTGCAGGCTTCTTTCCAAAGGGCGAGTTGGGCCCCAAAGCTCTTGCTTCCAGCTCTTTGGTTAGCTAGGAAACAACTCGCTCTGCACAGGGCTCTTACAGCCTACCGGGAACATCTCTTACAAAGGCCTGTGAAACGCAGTTTCTTTGCAGGCCTGATGTGGCTGAAGTAGAACTTCTGCTCTGGGTGTGCTACGTTGCCCTAGAGGTGAAAGGCACAACGTGCCGTCTTGTTTCCAAAGGGCGAGTTGGGCCCCAAAGCATCTTGCTTCCAGCTCTTTGGGAAGCTATGAAACAACTCCCTCTGCACAGTGCTCTTACAGCCTACCGGGAACATTTCTTACAAAGGCCTGCAAAATGCGGTTTCTTTGCAGGGCTGATCTGGCTGAAGTAGAACTTCTGCTCTGTGTTCGCTCCATTGCCCTAGAGCTGAAAGGCCCAACGTGCAGGCTTCTTTCCAAAGGGCAAGTTGGGCCCCAAAGCATCTTGCTTGCAGCTCTTTGGGAAGCTAAGTAACAACTCGCTCTGCACTGTGCTCTTACAGCATACCGGGAAGATCTATTACAAAGGCCTGTGAAACGCAGTTTCTTTGTAGGCCTGATCTGGCTGAAGTAGAACTTCTGCTCTGCGTGCGCTCCATTGCCCTAGAGCTGAAAGGCACAACGTGCAGGCTTCTTTCCAAAGGGCGAGTTGGGCCCCAAAGCATCTTGCTTCCAGCTCTTTGGGAAGCTAAGAAACAACTCGCTCTGCACATTGCTCTTACAGCCTACCGGCAACATGTGTTACAAAGGACTGTGAAACGCAGTTTCTTTGCAGGCCTGATGTGGCTGCAGTAGAACTTCTGCTCTGGGTGTGCTACTTTGCCCTAGAGCTGAAAGGCCCAACGTGCAGGCTTCTTTCCAAAGGGCGAGTTGTGCCCCAAAGCATCTTGCTTCCAGCTCTTTGGGAAGCTAAGAAACAACTCGCTCTGCACAGTGCTCTTACAGCCTAACGGGAACATCTCTTACAAAGGCCTGTGAAACGCAGTTTCTTTGCAGGCCTGATCTGGCTGAAGTAGAACTTCTGCTCTGAGTGTGCTACATTGCCCTAGAGCTGAAAGGCACAACGTGCAGGCTTCTTTCCAAAGGGCGAGTTGGGCCCCAAAGCTCTTGCTTCCAGCTCTTTGGTTAGCTAGGAAACAACTCGCTGTGCACAGGGCTCTTATAGCCTACCAGGAACATCTCTTACAAAGGCCTGTGAAACGCAGTTTCTTTGCAGGCCTGATCTGGCTGAAGTAGAACTTCTGCTCTGCGTGTGCTACGTTGCCCTAGAGCTGAAAGGCACAACGTGCAGGCTTCTTTCCAAAGGGCGAGTTGGGCCCCAAAGCATCTTGCTTCCAGCTCTTTGGGAAGCTAAGAAACAACTCGCTCTGCACATTGCTCTTACAGAGTACCGGCAACATCTGTTACAAAGGACTGTGAAACGCAGTTTCTTTGCAGGCCTGATGTGGCTGCAGTAGAACTTCTGCTCTGGGTGTGCTACTTTGCCCTAGAGCTGAAAGGCCCAACGTGCAGGCTTCTTTCCAAAGGGCGAGTTGTGCCCCAAAGCATCTTGCTTCCAGCTCTTTGGGAAGCTAAGAAACAACTCGCTCTGCACAGTGCTCTTACAGCCTAACGGGAACATCTCTTACAAAGGCCTGTGAAACGCAGTTTCTTTGCAGGCCTGATCTGGCTGAAGTAGAACTTCTGCTCTGAGTGTGCTACATTGCCCTAGAGCTGAAAGGCACAACGTGCAGGCTTCTTTCCAAAGGGCGAGTTGGGCCCCAAAGCTCTTGCTTCCAGCTCTTTGGTTAGCTAGGAAACAACTCGCTGTGCACAGGGCTCTTATAGCCTACCAGGAACATCTCTTACAAAGGCCTGTGAAACGCAGTTTCTTTGCAGGCCTGATCTGGCTGAAGTAGAACTTATGCTCTGTGTGTGCTACGTTGCCCTACAGCTGAAAGGCACAACGTGCCGGCTTGTTTCCAAAGGGCGAGTTGGGCCCCAAAGCATCTTGCTTCCAGCTCTTTGGGAAGCTAAGAAAAAAATCGCTCTGCACAGTGCTCTTACAGCCTACCGGCAACATCTCTTACAAACGCCTGTGAAACGCAGTTTCTTTACAGGCCTGTCCAAGCTGAAGTAGAACTTCTGCTCTGGGTGTGCTACATTGCCCAGAGCTGAAAGGCACAACGTGCAGGCTTCGTTCCAAAGGGCGAGTTGGGCCCCAAAGCATCTTGCTTCCAGCTCTTTGGGAAGCTAAGAAACAACTCGCTCTGCACAGTGCTCGTACAGCCTTCCGGGAATATCTCTTACAAAGCCCTGTGAAACGCAGTTTCTTTGCAAGCCTGATCTGGCTGAAGTAGAACTTCTGCTTTGCGTTCGCTCCATTGCCCTAGGGCTGAAAGGCCCAACGTGCAGGCTTCTTTCCAAAGGGCGAGTTCGGCCCCAAAAAATCTTGCTTCCAGCTCTTTGCGAAGCTAAGAAAGAACTCGCTCTGCACAGTGCTCTTACAGACTACCGGGAACATCTCTTACAAAGGCCTGTGAAACGCACTTTCTTTACAGGCCTGACCTAGGTGAAGTAGACTTCTGCTCTGTGTGTGCTACATTGCCCTAGAGCTGAAAGGCACAACGTGCAGGCTTCTTTCCAAAGGGCGAGTTGGGCCCCAAAGCTCTTGCTTCCAGCTCTTTGGTTAGCTAGGAAACAACTCGCTCTGCACAGGGCTCTTACAGCCTACCGGGAACATCTCTTACAAAGGCCTGTGAAACGCAGTTTCTTTGCAGGCCTGATGTGGCTGAAGTAGAACTTCTGCTCTGGGTGTGCTACGTTGCCCTAGAGGTGAAAGGCACAACGTGCCGTCTTGTTTCCAAAGGGCGAGTTGGGCCCCAAAGCATCTTGCTTCCAGCTCTTTGGGAAGCTATGAAACAACTCGCTCTGCACAGTGCTCTTACAGCCTACCGGGAACATCTCTTACAAAGGCCTGCGAAATGCGGTTTCTTTGCAGGGCTGATCTGGCTGAAGTAGAACTTCTGCTCTGTGCTCGCTCCATTGCCCTAGAGCTGAAAGGCCCAACGTGCAGGCTTCTTTCCAAAGGGCGAGTTGGGCCCCAAAGCATCTTGCTTCCAGCTCTTTGGGAAGCTAAGAAACAACTCGCTCTGCACATTGCTCTTACAGCCTACCGGCAACATCTGTTACAAAGGACTGTGAAACGCAGTTTCTTTGCAGGCCTGATGTGGCTGCAGTAGAACTTCTGCTCTGGGTGTGCTACTTTGCCCTAGAGCTGAAAGGCCCAACGTGCAGGCTTTTTTCCAAAGGGCGAGTTGTGCCCCAAAGCATCTTGCTTCCAGCTCTTTGGGAAGCTAAGAAACAACTCGCTCTGCACAGTGCTCTTACAGCCTAACGGGAACATCTCTTACAAAGGCTTGTGAAACGCAGTTTCTTTGCAGGCCTGATCTGGCTGAAATAGAACTTCTGCTCTGAGTGTGCTACATTGCCCTAGAGCTGAAAGGCACAACGTGCAGGCTTCTTTCCAAAGGGCGAGTTGGGCCCCAAAGCTCTTGCTTCCAGCTCTTTGGTTAGCTAGGAAACAACTCGCTGTGCACAGGGCTCTTATAGCCTACCGGGAACATCTCTTACAAAGGCCTGTGAAACGCAGTTTCTTTGCAGGCCTGATCTGGCTGAAGTAGAACTTATGCTCTGCGTGTGCTACGTTGCCCTACAGCTGAAAGGCACAACGTGCCGGCTTGTTTCCAAAGGGCGAGTTGGGCCCCAAAGCATCTTGCTTCCAGCTCTTTGGGAAGCTAAGAAACAACTCGCTCTGCACTGTGCTCTTACAGCCTACCGGGAACATCTATTACAAAGGCATGTGAAGCGCAGTTTCTTTGCAGGCCTGGTCTGGCTGAAGTAGAACTTCTGCTCTGGGTGTGCTACATTGCCCTAGAGCTGAAAGGCACAACGTGCAGGCTTCTTTCCAAAGGGCGAGTTGGGCCCCAAAGCTCTTGCTTCCAGCTCTTTGGTTAGCTAGGAAACAACTCGCTCTGCACAGGGCTCTTACAGCCTACCGGGAACATCTCTTACAAACGCCTGTGAAACGCAGTTTCTTTGCAGGCCTGATGTGGCTGAAGTAGAACTTCTGCTCTGGGTGTGCTACATTGCCCTAGAGTTGAAAGGCACAACGTGCCGGCTTGTTTCCAAAGGGCGAGTTGGGCCCCAAAGCATCTTGCTTCCAGCTCTTTGGGAAGCTAAGAAAAAACTCGCTCTGCACAGTGCTCTTACAGCCTACCGGGAACATCTCTTACAAAGGCCGGTGAAACGCTGTTTCTTTACAGGCCTGACCCAGCTGAAGTAGAACTTCTGCTCTGGGTGTGCTACACTGCCCAGAGCTGAAAGGCCCAACGTGCAGGCTTCTTTCCAAAGGGCGAGTTGGGCCCCAAAGCATCTTGCTTCCAGCTCTTTGGGAAGCTAAGAAACAACTCGCTCTGCACAGTGCTCTTACAGCCTACCGGCAACATCTCTTACAAAGGCCTGTGAGACGCAGTTTCTTTGCAGGCCTGATCTGGCTGAAGTAGAACTTCTGCTCTGCATGTGCTACATTGCCCTAGAGCTGAAAGGCACAACGTTCAGACTTCTTTCCAAAGGGCGAGTTGGGCCCCAAAGCATCTTGCTTCCAGCTCTTTGGGAAGCTAAGAAACAACTCGCTCTGCACAGTGCTCTTACAGCCTACCGGCAACATCTCTTACAAAGGCCTGTGAAACGCAGTGTCTTTGCAGGCCTGATCTGGCTGAAGTAGAACTTCTGCTCTGGGTGTGCTACATTGCCCTAGAGCTGAAAGGCACAAGGTGCAGGATTCTTTCCAAAGGGCGAGTTGGTCCCCAAAGCATCTTGCTTCCAGCTCTTTGCGACGCTAAGAAACAACTCGCTCTGCACAGTGCTCTTACAGCCTACCCGCAACATCTCTTACAAAGGCCTGTGAAACGCAGTTCTTTGCAGGCCTAACCTAGCCGAAGTAGAACTTCTGCTCTGGGTGTGCTGCATTGCCCTAGAGCTGAAAGTCACAACGTGCAGGCTTCTTTCCAAAGGGCGTGTTGGGCCCCAAAGCATCTTGCTTCCAGCTCTTTGGGAAGCTAAGAAACAACTCGCTCTGCACAGTGCTCTTACAGTCTACCGGGAACATCTCTTACAAAGGCCTGTGAAACGCAGTTTCTTTGCAGGCCTGATGTGGCTGAAGTAGAACTTCTGCTCTGAGTGTGCTACATTGCCCTAGAGCTGAAAGGCACAACGTGCAGGCTTCTTTCCAAAGGGCGAGTTGGGCCCCAAAGCTCTTGCTTCCAGCTCTTTGGTTAGCTAGGAAACAACTCGCTGTGCACAGGGCTCTTATAGCCTACCAGGAACATCTCTTACAAAGGCCTGTGAAACGCAGTTTCTTTGCAGGTCTGATCTGGCTGAAGTAGAACTTATGCTCTGCGTGTGCTACGTTGCCCTACAGCTGAAAGGCACAACGTGCCGGCTTGTTTCCAAAGGGCGAGTTGGGCCCCAAAGCATCTTGCTTCCAGCTCTTTGGGAAGCTAAGAAACAACTCGCTCTGCACTGTGCTCTTACAGCCTACCGGGAACATCTATTACAAAGGCATGTGAAACGCAGTTTCTTTGCAGGCCTGGTCTGGCTGAAGTAGAACTTCTGCTCTGGGTGTGCTACATTGCCCTAGAGCTGAAAGGCACAACGTGCAGGCTTCTTTCCAAAGGGCGAGTTGGGCCCCAAAGCTCTTGCTTCCAGCTCTTTGGTTAGCTAGGAAACAACTCGCTCTGCACAGGGCTCTTACAGCCTACCGGGAACATCTCTTACAAACGCCTGTGAAACGCAGTTTCTTTGCAGGCCTGATGTGGCTGAAGTAGAACTTCTGCTCTGGGTGTGCTACATTGCCCTAGAGTTGAAAGGCACAACGTGCCGGCTTGTTTCCAAAGGGCGAGTTGGGCCCCAAAGCATCTTGCTTCCAGCTCTTTGGTTAGCTAGGAAACAACTCGCTGTGCACAGGGCTCTTATAGCCTACCAGGAACATCTCTTACAAAGGCCTGTGAAACGCAGTTTCTTTGCAGGCCTGATCTGGCTGAAGTAGAACTTATGCTCTGCGTGTGCTACGTTGCCCTACAGCTGAAAGGCACAACGTGCCGGCTTGTTTCCAAAGGGCGAGTTGGGCCCCAAAGCATCTTGCTTCCAGCTCTTTGGGAAGCTAAGAAACAACTCGCTCTGCACAGTGCTCTTACAGCCTACCGGGAACATCTTTTACAAAGGCCTGTGAAACGCAGTGTCTTTGCAGGCCTGATCTGGCTGAAGTAGAACTTCTGCTCTGGGTGTGCTACATTGCCCTAGAGCTGAAAGGCACAAGGTGCAGGCTTCTTTCCAAAGGGCGAGTTGGTCCCCAAAGCATCTTGCTTCCAGCTCTTTGCGACGCTAAGAAACAACTCGCTCTGCACAGTGCTCTTACAGCCTACCCGCAACATCTCTTACAAAGGCCTGTGAAACGCAGTTCTTTGCAGGCCTAACCTAGCCGAAGTAGAACTTCTGCTCTGGGTGTGCTGCATTGCCCTAGAGCTGAAAGTCACAACGTGCAGGCTTCTTTCCAAAGGGCGTGTTGGGCCCCAAAGCATCTTGCTTCCAGCTCTTTGGGAAGCTAAGAAACAACTCGCTCTGCACAGTGCTCTTACAGTCTACCGGGAACATCACTTACAAAGGCCTGTGAAACGCAGTTTCTTTGCAGGCCTGATGTGGCTGAAGTAGAACTTCTGCTCTGCGTGTGCTACAATGCCCTAGAGCTGAAAGGCCCAACGTGCAGGCTTCTTTCCAAAGGGCGAGTTGGGCCCCAAAGCATCTTGCTTCCAGCTCTTTGGGAAGCTAAGAAACAACTCGCTCTGCACAGTGCTCGTACAGCCTTCCGGGAATATCTCTTACAAAGCCCTGTGAAACGCAGTTTCTTTGCAGGCCTGATCTGGCTGAAGTAGAACTTCTGCTCGGCGTGTGCTACATTGCCCTAGAGCTGAAAGGCACAACGAGCAGGCTTCTTTCCAAAGGGCGAGTTGGGCCCAAAGCATCTTGCTTCCAGCTCTTTGGGAAGCTAAGAAACAACTCGCTCTGCACAGTGCTCTTACAGCCTACCGGGAACATCTCTTACAAAGGCCTGTGAAACGCAGTTTCTTTGCAGGCCTGATCTGGCTTATGTAGAACTTCTGCTCTGCGTGTGCTAAATTGCCCTAGAGCTGAAAGGCACAACGTGCAGGCTTCTTTCCAAAGGGCGAGTTGGGCCCCAAAAAATCTTGCTTCCAGCTCTTTGCGAAGCTAAGAAAGAACTCGCTCTGCACAGTGCTCTTACAGACTACCGGGAACATCTCTTACAAAGGCCTGTGAAACGCACTTTCTTTACAGGCCTGACCTAGGTGAAGTAGACTTCTGCTCTGTGTGTGCTACATTGCCCTAGAGCTGAAAGGCACAACGTGCAGGCTTCTTTCCAAAGGGCGAGTTGGGCCCCAAAGCTCTTGCTTCCAGCTCTTTGGTTAGCTAGGAAACAACTCGCTCTGCACAGGGCTCTTACAGCCTACCGGGAACATCTCTTACAAAGGCCTGTGAAACGCAGTTTGTTTGCAGGCCTGATGTGGCTGAAGTAGAACTTCTGCTCTGGGTGTGCTACGTTGCCCTAGAGGTGAAAGGCACAACGTGCCGGCTTCGTTTCCAAAGGGCGAGTTGGGCCCCAAAGCATCTTGCTTCCAGCTCTTTGGGAAGCTATGAAACAACTCGCTCTGCACAGTGCTCTTACAGCCTACCGGGAACATCTCTTACAAAGGCCTGTGAAACGCAGTTTCTTTGCAGGCCTGATCTGGCTTAAGTAGAACTTCTGCTCTGCGTATGCTACATTGCCCTAGAGCTGAAAGGCCCAACGTGCAGGCTTCTTTCCAAAGGGCGAGTTGGGCCCCAAAGCATCTTGCTTCCAGCTCTTTGGGAAGCTAAGAAACAACTCGCTCTGCACAGTGCTCTTACAGCCTACCGGGAACATCTCTTACAAAGGCCTGTGAAACGCAGTTTCTTTGCAGGCCTGATCTGGCTGAAGTAGAACTTCTGCTCTGCGTTTGCTACATTGCCCTAGAGCTGAAAGGCCCAACGTGCAGGCTTCTTTCCAAAGGGCGAGTTGGGCCCCAAAACATCTTGCTTCCAGCTCTTTGGGAAGCTAAGAAACAACTCGCTCTGCACAGTGCTCTTACAGCCTACCGGGAACATCTCTAACAAAGGCCGGTGAAACGCAGTTTCTTTGCAGGCCTGATCTGGCTGGAGTAGAACTTCTGCTCTGCGTGTGCTACATTGCCCTAGAGAAGAAAGGCACAACGTGCAGGCTTCTTTCCAAAGGGCGAGTTGGGCCCCAAAGCATCTTGCTTCCAGTTCTTTGGGAAGCTAAGAAACAACTCGCTCTGCACAGTGCTCTTACAGCCTACCGGGAACATCTCTTACAAAGGCCTGTGAAACGCAGTTTCTTTGCAGGCCTGATCTGGCTGAAGTAGAACTTCTGCTCTGGGAGTGCTGCATTGCCCTAGAGCTGAAAGGCACAACGTGCAGACTTCTTTCCAAATGGCGAGTTGGGCCCCAAAGCATCTTGCTTCCAGCTCTTTGGGAAGCTAAGAAACAACTCGCTCTGCACTGTGCTCTTACAGCCTACCGGGAACATCTATTACAAAGGCCTGTGAAACGCAGTTTCTTTGCAGGCCTGATCTATCTGAAGTAGAACTTCTGCTCTGAGTGTGCTACATTGCCCAGAGCTGAAAGGCACAACGTGCAGGCTTCTTTCCAAAGGGCGAGTTGGCCCCGAAAGCTCTTGCTTCCAGCTCTTTGGTTAGCTAGGAAACAACTCGATCTGCACAGGGATCTTACAGCCTACCGGGAACATCTCTTACAAAGGCCTGTGAAACGCAGTTTCTTTGCAGGCCTGATGTGGCTGAAGTAGAACTTCTGCTCTGGGTGTGCTACGTTGTACTAGAGCTGAAAGGCACAACGTGCCGTCTTGTTTCCAAAGGGCGAGTTGGGCCCCAAAGCATCTTGCTTCCAGCTCTTTGGGAAGCTAGGAAACAACTCGCTCTGCACTGTGCTCTTACAGCCTACCGGGAACATGTATTACAAAGGCATGTGAAACGCAGTTTCTTTGCAGGCCTGGTCTGGCTGAAGTAGAACTTCTGCTCTGGGTGTGCTACATTGCCCTAGAGTTGAAAGGCACAACGTGCCGGCTTGTTTCCAAAGGGCGAGTTGTGCCCCAAAGCATCTTGCTTCCAGCTCTTTGGGAAGCTAAGAAAAAACTCGCTCTGCACAGTGCTCTTACAGCCTACCGGGAACATCTCTTACAAAGGCGTGTGAAACGCTGTTTCTTTACAGGCCTGACCCAGCTGAACTAGAACTTCTGCTCTGGGTGTGCTACACTGCCCAGAGCTGAAAGGCACAACGTGCAGGCTTCTTTCCAAAGGGCGAGTTGGGCCCCAAAGCATCTTGCTTCCAGCTCTTTGGGAAGCTAAGAAACAACTCGCTCTGCACAGTGCTCTTACAGCCTACCGGGAACATCTCTTAGAAAGGCCTGTGAAACGCAGTTTCTTTGCAGGCCTGATCTGGCTTAAGTAGAACTTCTGCTCTGCGTAAGCTAAATTGCCCTAGAGCTGAAAGGCACAACGGGCAGGCTTCTTTCCAAAGGGCGAGTTGGGCCCCAAAGCATCTTGCTTCCAGCTCTTTGGGAAGCTAAGAAACAACTCCCTCTGCACACTGCTCTTACAGCCTACCGGGAACATCTCTTACAAAGGCCTGCGAAATGCGGTTTCTTTGCAGGCCTGATCTGGCTGAAGTAGAACTTCTGCTTTGCGTTCGCTCCATTGCCCTAGAGCTGAAAGGCCCAACGTGCAAGCTTCTTTCCAAAGGGCGAGTTGGGCCCGAAAGCATCTTGCTTCCAGCTCTTTGGGAAGCTAAGAAAAAACTCGCTCTGCACAGTGCTCTTACAGCCTACCGGCAACATCTCTTACAAAGGCCTGTGAAACGCAGTTTCTGTACAGGCCTGACCAAGCTGAAGTAGAACTTCTGCACTGCGTGTGCTACATTGCCCAGAGCTGAAAGGCACAACGTGCAGGCTTCGTTCAAAAGGGCGAGTTGGGCCCCAAAGCATCTTGCTTCCAGCTCTTTGGGAAGCTAAGAAACAACTCGCTCTGCCCCGTGCTCTTACAGCCTACCGGGAACATCTATTACAAAGGCCTGTGAAACGCAGTTTCTTTGCAGGCCTGATCTGGCTGAAGTAGAACTTCTGCTCTGCGTGCGCTCCATTGCCCTAGAGCTGAAAGGCACAACGTGCAGGCTTCTTTCCAAAGGGAGAGTTGGACCCAAAAGCATCTTGCTTCCAGCTCTTTGGGAAGCTAAGAAACAACTCGCTCTGCACATTGCTCTTACAGCCTACCGGCAACATCTCTTACAAAGGACTGTGAAACGCAGTTTCTTTGCAAGCCTGATGTGGCTGCAGTAGAACTTCTGCTCTGGGTGTGCTACATTGCCCTAGAGCTGAAAGGCCCAACGTGCAGGCTTCTTTCCAAAGTTCGAGTTGTGCCCTAAAGCATCTTGCTTCCAGCTCTTTGGGAAGCTAAGAAACAACTCGCTCTGCACAGTGCTCTTACAGCCTAACAGGAACATCTCTTACAAAGGCCTGTGAAACGCAGTTTCTTTGCAAGCCTGATCTGGCTGAAGTAGAACTTCTGCTCTCAGTGTGCTACATTGCCCTAGAGCTGAAAGGCACAACGTGCAGGCTTCTTTCCAAAGGGCGAGTTGGGCCCCAAAGCTCTTGCTTCCAGCTCTTTGGTTAGCTAGGAAACAACTCGCTGTGCACAGGGCTCTTACAGCCTACCAGGAACATCTCTTACAAAGGCCTGTGAAACGCAGTTTCTTTGCAGGCCTGATCTGGCTGAAGTAGAACTTATGCTCTGCGTGTGCTACGTTGCCCTACAGCTGAAAGGCCCAACGTGTCGGCTTGTTTCCAAAGGGCGAGTTGGGCCCCAAAGCATCTTGCTTCCAGCTCTTTGGGAAGCTAAGAAACAACTCGCTCTGCACTGTGCTCCTACAGCCTACCGGTAACATCTATTACAAAGGCATGTGAAACGCAGTATCTTTGAAGGCCTGATCTGGCTGCAGTAGAACTTCTGCTCTGCGTGTGCTACATTGCCCTAGAGCTGAAAGGCACAACGTTCCGGCTTCTTTCCAAAGGGCGAGTTGGGCCCCAAAGCATATTGCTTCCAGTTCTTTGGGAAGCTAAGAAACAACTCGCTCTGCACAGTGCTCTTACAGCCTAACGGGAACATCTCTTACAAAGGCCTGTGAAACGCAGTTTCTTTGCAGGCCTGATCTGGCTGAAGTAGAACTTCTGCTCTGCGTGTGCTACATTGCCCTAGAGCTGAAAGGCACAACGTGCAGGCTTCTTACCAAAGGGCGAGTTGGGCCCCGAAGCATCTTGCTTCCAGCTCTTTGGGAAGCTAAGAAACAACTCGCTCTGCACAGTGCTCTTACAGCCTACTGGGAAGATCTCTTACAAAGGCCTGTGAAACGCTGTTTCTCTGCAGGCCTGATCTGGCTGAAGTAGAACTTCTGCTCTGCGTGTGCTACATTGCCCTAGAGCTGAAAGGCACAACGTGCCGGCTTCTTTCCAAAGGGCGAGTTGGGCCCCAAAGCATCTTGCTTCCAGCTCTTTGGGAAGCTAAGAAACAACTCGCTCTGCACAGTGCTCTTACAGCCTACCGGGAACATCTCTTACAAAGGCCTGTGAAACACAGTTTCTTTGCAGGCCTGATCTGGCTGAAGTAGAACTTCTGCTCTGGCTGTGCTACATTGCCCTAGAGCTGAAAGGCACAACGTGCAGGCTTCTTTCCAAAGGGCGAGTTGGGCCCCAAAGCATCTTGCTTCCAGCTCTTTGGGAAGCTAAGAAACAACTCGCTCTGCACAGTGCTCTTACAGCCTACCGGGAACATCTCTAACAAAGGCCGGTGAAACGCAGTTTCTTTGCAGGCCTGATCTGGCTTAAGTAGAACTTCTGCTCTGCGTAAGCTAAATTGCCCTAGAGCTGAAAGGCACAACGGGCAGGCTTCTTTCCAAAGGGCGAGTTGGGCCCCAAAGCATCTTGCTTCCAGCTCTTTGGGAAGCTAAGAAACAACTCCCTCTGCACACTGCTCTTACAGCCTACCGGGAACATCTCTTACAAAGGCCTGCGAAATGCGGTTTCTTTGCAGGCCTGATCTGGCTGAAGTAGAACTTCTGCTTTGCGTTCGCTCCATTGCCCTAGAGCTGAAAGGCCCAACGTGCAAGCTTCTTTCCAAAGGGCGAGTTGGGCCCCAAAACATCTTGCTTCCAGCTCTTTGGGAAGCTAAGAAAAAACTCGCTCTGCACAGTGCTCTTACAGCCTACCGGGAACATCTCTAACAAAGGCCGGTGAAACGCAGTTTCTTTGCAGGCCTGATCTGGCTGGAGTAGAACTTCTGCTCTGCGTGTGCTACATTGCCCTAGAGAAGAAAGGCACAACGTGCAGGCTTCTTTCCAAAGGGCGAGTTGGGCCCCAAAGCATCTTGCTTCCAGTTCTTTGGGAAGCTAAGAAACAACTCGCTCTGCACAGTGCTCTTACAGCCTACCGGGAACATCTCTTACAAAGGCCTGTGAAACGCAGTTTCTTTGCAGGCCTGATCTGGCTGAAGTAGAACTTCTGCTCTGGGAGTGCTGCATTGCCCTAGAGCTGAAAGGCACAACGTGCAGACTTCTTTCCAAATGGCGAGTTGGGCCCCAAAGCATCTTGCTTCCAGCTCTTTGGGAAGCTAAGAAACAACTCGCTCTGCACTGTGCTCTTACAGCCTACCGGGAACATCTATTACAAAGGCCTGTGAAACGCAGTTTCTTTGCAGGCCTGATCTATCTGAAGTAGAACTTCTGCTCTGAGTGTGCTACATTGCCCAGAGCTGAAAGGCACAACGTGCAGGCTTCTTTCCAAAGGGCGAGTTGGCCCCGAAAGCTCTTGCTTCCAGCTCTTTGGTTAGCTAGGAAACAACTCGATCTGCACAGGGATCTTACAGCCTACCGGGAACATCTCTTACAAAGGCCTGTGAAACGCAGTTTCTTTGCAGGCCTGATGTGGCTGAAGTAGAACTTCTGCTCTGGGTGTGCTACGTTGTACTAGAGCTGAAAGGCACAACGTGCCGTCTTGTTTCCAAAGGGCGAGTTGGGCCCCAAAGCATCTTGCTTCCAGCTCTTTGGGAAGCTAGGAAACAACTCGCTCTGCACTGTGCTCTTACAGCCTACCGGGAACATGTATTACAAAGGCATGTGAAACGCAGTTTCTTTGCAGGCCTGGTCTGGCTGCAGTAGAACTTCTGCTCTGCGTGTGCTACATTGCCCTAGAGCTGAAAGGCACAACGTTCCGGCTTCTTTCCAAAGGGCGAGTTGGGCCCCAAAGCATATTGCTTCCAGTTCTTTGGGAAGCTAAGAAACAACTCGCTCTGCACAGTGCTCTTACAGCCTAACGGGAACATCTCTTACAAAGGCCTGTGAAACGCAGTTTCTTTGCAGGCCTGATCTGGCTGAAGTAGAACTTCTGCTCTGCGTGTGCTACATTGCCCTAGAGCTGAAAGGCACAACGTGCAGGCTTCTTACCAAAGGGCGAGTTGGGCCCCGAAGCATCTTGCTTCCAGCTCTTTGGGAAGCTAAGAAACAACTCGCTCTGCACAGTGCTCTTACAGCCTACTGGGAAGATCTCTTACAAAGGCCTGTGAAACGCTGTTTCTCTGCAGGCCTGATCTGGCTGAAGTAGAACTTCTGCTCTGCGTGTGCTACATTGCCCTAGAGCTGAAAGGCACAACGTGCAGGCTTCTTTCCAAAGGGCGAGTTGGGCCCCAAAGCATCTTGCTTCCAGCTCTTTGGGAAGCTAAGAAAAAAATCGCTGTGCACAGTGCTCTTACAGCCTACTGGCAACATCTCTTACAAACGCCTGTGAAACGCAGTTTCTTTACAGGCCTGACCAAGCTGAAGTAGAACTTCTGCTCTGGGTGTGCTACATTGCCCTAGAGCTGAAAGGCACAACGTGCCGGCTTCGTTCCAAAGGGCGAGTTGGGCCCCAAAGCATCTTGCTTCCAGCTCTTTGGGAAGCTAAGAAACAACTCGCTCTGCACAGTGCTCTTACAGCCTACCGGGAACATCTCTTACAAAGGCCTGTGAAACGCAGTTTCTTTGCAGGCCTGATCTGGCTGAAGTAGAACTTCTGCTCTGCGTAAGCTAAATTGCCCTAGAGCTGAAAGGCACAACGGGCAGGCTTCTTTCCAAAGGGCGAGTTGGGCCCCAAAGCATCTTGCTTCCAGCTCTTTGGGAAGCTAAGAAACAACTCCCTCTGCACACTGCTCTTACAGCCTACCGGGAACATCTCTTACAAAGGCCTGCGAAATGCGGTTTCTTTGCAGGCCTGATCTGGCTGAAGTAGAACTTCTGCTTTGCGTTCGCTCCATTGCCCTAGAGCTGAAAGGCCCAACGTGCAAGCTTCTTTCCAAAGGGCGAGTTGGGCCCCAAAACATCTTGCTTCCAGCTCTTTGGGAAGCTAAGAAAAAACTCGCTCTGCACAGTGCTCTTACAGCCTACCGGGAACATCTCTAACAAAGGCCGGTGAAACGCAGTTTCTTTGCAGGCCTGATCTGGCTGGAGTAGAACTTCTGCTCTGCGTGTGCTACATTGCCCTAGAGATGAAAGGCACAACGTGCAGGCTTCTTTCCAAAGGGCGAGTTGGGCCCCAAAGCATCTTGCTTCCAGCTCTTTGGGAAGCTAAGAAACAACTCGCTCTGCACAGTGCTCTTACAGCCTACCGGGAACATCTCTTACAAAGGCCTGTGAAACGCAGTTTCTTTGCAGGCCTGATCTGGCTGAAGTAGAACTTCTGCTCTGGGTGTGCTGCATTGCCCTAGAGCTGAAAGGCACAACGTGCAGACTTCTTTCCAAATGGCGAGTTGGGCCCCAAAGCATCTTGCTTCCAGCTCTTTGGGAAGCTAAGAAACAACTCGCTCTGCACTGTGCTCTTACAGCCTACCGGGAACATCTATTACAAAGGCCTGTGAAACGCAGTTTCTTTGCAGGCCTGATCTATCTGAAGTAGAACTTCTGCTCTGAGTGTGCTACATTGCCCAGAGCTGAAAGGCACAACGTGCAGGCTTCTTTCCAAAGGGCGAGTTGGCCCCGAAAGCTCTTGCTTCCAGCTCTTTGGTTAGCTAGGAAACAACTCGATCTGCACAGGGATCTTACAGCCTACCGGGAACATCTCTTACAAAGGCCTGTGAAACGCAGTTTCTTTGCAGGCCTGATGTGGCTGAAGTAGAACTTCTGCTCTGGGTGTGCTACGTTGCCCTAGAGCTGAAAGGCACAACGTGCCGTCTTGTTTCCAAAGGGCGAGTTGGGCCCCAAAGCATCTTGCTTCCAGCTCTTTGGGAAGCTAGGAAACAACTCCCTCTGCACTGTGCTCTTACAGCCTACCGGGAACATGTATTACAAAGGCATGTGAAACGCAGTTTCTTTGCAGGCCTGGTCTGGCTGAAGTAGAACTTCTGCTCTGGGTGTGCTACATTGCCCTAGAGTTGAAAGGCACAACGTGCCGGCTTGTTTCCAAAGGGCGAGTTGTGCCCCAAAGCATCTTGCTTCCAGCTCTTTGGGAAGCTAAGAAAAAACTCGCTCTGCACAGTGCTCTTACAGCCTACCGGCAACATCTCTTACAAAGGCCTGTGAAACGCAGTTTCTGTACAGGCCTGACCAAGCTGAAGTAGAACTTCTGCACTGCGTGTGCTACATTGCCCAGAGCTGAAAGGCACAACGTGCAGGCTTCGTTCAAAAGGGCGAGTTGGGCCCCAAAGCATCTTGCTTCCAGCTCTTTGGGAAGCTAAGAAACAACTCGCTCTGCCCCGTGCTCTTACAGCCTACCGGGAACATCTATTACAAAGGCCTGTGAAACGCAGTTTCTTTGCAGGCCTGATCTGGCTGAAGTAGAACTTCTGCTCTGCGTGCGCTCCATTGCCCTAGAGCTGAAAGGCACAACGTGCAGGCTTCTTTCCAAAGGGAGAGTTGGACCCAAAAGCATCTTGCTTCCAGCTCTTTGGGAAGCTAAGAAACAACTCGCTCTGCACATTGCTCTTACAGCCTACCGGCAACATCTCTTACAAAGGACTGTGAAACGCAGTTTCTTTGCAAGCCTGATGTGGCTGCAGTAGAACTTCTGCTCTGGGTGTGCTACATTGCCCTAGAGCTGAAAGGCCCAACGTGCAGGCTTCTTTCCAAAGTTCGAGTTGTGCCCTAAAGCATCTTGCTTCCAGCTCTTTGGGAAGCTAAGAAACAACTCGCTCTGCACAGTGCTCTTACAGCCTAACAGGAACATCTCTTACAAAGGCCTGTGAAACGCAGTTTCTTTGCAAGCCTGATCTGGCTGAAGTAGAACTTCTGCTCTCAGTGTGCTACATTGCCCTAGAGCTGAAAGGCACAACGTGCAGGCTTCTTTCCAAAGGGCGAGTTGGGCCCCAAAGCTCTTGCTTCCAGCTCTTTGGTTAGCTAGGAAACAACTCGCTGTGCACAGGGCTCTTACAGCCTACCAGGAACATCTCTTACAAAGGCCTGTGAAACGCAGTTTCTTTGCAGGCCTGATCTGGCTGAAGTAGAACTTATGCTCTGCGTGTGCTACGTTGCCCTACAGCTGAAAGGCCCAACGTGTCGGCTTGTTTCCAAAGGGCGAGTTGGGCCCCAAAGCATCTTGCTTCCAGCTCTTTGGGAAGCTAAGAAACAACTCGCTCTGCACTGTGCTCCTACAGCCTACCGGTAACATCTATTACAAAGGCATGTGAAACGCAGTATCTTTGAAGGCCTGATCTGGCTGCAGTAGAACTTCTGCTCTGCGTGTGCTACATTGCCCTAGAGCTGAAAGGCACAACGTTCCGGCTTCTTTCCAAAGGGCGAGTTGGGCCCCAAAGCATATTGCTTCCAGTTCTTTGGGAAGCTAAGAAACAACTCGCTCTGCACAGTGCTCTTACAGCCTAACGGGAACATCTCTTACAAAGGCCTGTGAAACGCAGTTTCTTTGCAGGCCTGATCTGGCTGAAGTAGAACTTCTGCTCTGCGTGTGCTACATTGCCCTAGAGCTGAAAGGCACAACGTGCAGGCTTCTTACCAAAGGGCGAGTTGGGCCCCGAAGCATCTTGCTTCCAGCTCTTTGGGAAGCTAAGAAACAACTCGCTCTGCACAGTGCTCTTACAGCCTACTGGGAAGATCTCTTACAAAGGCCTGTGAAACGCTGTTTCTTTGCAGGCCTGATCTGGCTGAAGTAGAACTTCTGCTCTGCGTGTGCTACATTGCCCTAGAGCTGAAAGGCACAACGTGCCGGCTTCTTTCCAAAGGGCGAGTTGGGCCCCAAAGCATCTTGCTTCCAGCTCTTTGGGAAGCTAAGAAACAACTCGCTCTGCACAGTGCTCGTACAGCCTACCGGGAACATCTCTTACAAAGGCCTGTGAAACACAGTTTCTTTGCAGGCCTGATCTGGCTGAAGTAGAACTTCTGCTCTGCGCTGTGCTACATTGCCCTAGAGCTGAAAGGCACAACGTGCAGGCTTCTTTCCAAAGGGCGAGTTGGGCCCCAAAGCATCTTGCTTCCAGCTCTTTGGGAAGCTAAGAAACAACTCGCTCTGCACAGTGCTCTTACAGCCTACCGGGAACATCTCTAACAAAGGCCTGTGAAACGCAGTTTCTTTGCAGGCCTGATCTGGCTTAAGTAGAACTTCTGCTCTGCGTGTGCTAAATTGCCCTAGAGCTGAAAGGCACAACGGGCAGGCTTCTTTCCAAAGGGCGAGTTGGGCCCCAAAGCATCTTGCTTCCAGCTCTTTGGGAAGCTAAGAAACAACTCCCTCTGCACACTGCTCTTACAGCCTACCGGGAACATCTCTTACAAAGGCCTGCGAAATGCGGTTTCTTTGCAGGCCTGATCTGGCTGAAGTAGAACTTCTGCTTTGCGTTCGCTCCATTGCCCTAGAGCTGAAAGGCCCAACGTGCAAGCTTCTTTCCAAAGGGCGAGTTGGGCCCCAAAACATCTTGCTTCCAGCTCTTTGGGAAGCTAAGAAAAAACTCGCTCTGCACAGTGCTCTTACAGCCTACCGGGAACATCTCTAACAAAGGCCGGTGAAACGCAGTTTCTTTGCAGGCCTGATCTGGCTGGAGTAGAACTTCTGCTCTGCGTGTGCTACATTGCCCTAGAGAAGAAAGGCACAACGTGCAGGCTTCTTTCCAAAGGGCGAGTTGGGCCCCAAAGCATCTTGCTTCCAGCTCTTTGGGAAGCTAAGAAACAACTCGCTCTGCACAGTGCTCTTACAGCCTACCGGGAACATCTCTTACAAAGGCCTGTGAAACGCAGTTTCTGTACAGGCCTGACCCAGCTGAAGTAGAACTTCTGCACTGCGTGTGCTACATTGCCCAGAGCTGAAAGGCACAACGTGCAGGCTTCGTTCCAAAGGGCGAGTTGGGGCCCAAAGCATCTTGCTTCCAGCTCTTTGGGAAGCTAAGAAACAACTCGCTCTGCACTGTGCTCTAACAGCCTAACGGGAACATCTATTACAAAGGCCTGTGAAACGCAGTTTCTTTGCAGGCCTGATCTATCTGAAGTAGAACTTCTGCTCTGAGTGTGCTACATTGCCCAGAGCTGAAAGGCACAACGTGCAGGCTTCTTTCCAAAGGGCGAGTTGGGCCCCAAAGCTCTTGCTTCCAGCTCTTTGGTTAGCTAGGAAACAACTCGCTCTGCACAGGGCTCTTACAGACTACCGGGAACATCTCTTACAAAGGCCTGTGAAACGCAGTTTCTTTGCAGGCCTGATGTGGCTGAAGTAGAACTTCTGCTCTGGGTGTGCTACGCTGCCCTAGAGGTGAAAGGCACAACGTGCAGGCTTCTTTCCAAAGGGCGAGTTGGGCCCCAAAGCATCTTGCTTCCAGCTCTTTGGGAAGCTAAGAAACAACTCGCTCTGCACAGTGCTCTTACAGCCTACCGGGAACATCTATTAGAAAGGCCTGTGAAACGCAGTTTCTTTGCAGGCCTGATCTGGCTTAAGTAGAACTTCTGCTCTGCGTGTGCTAAATTGCCCTAGAGCTGAAAGGCACAACGGGCAGGCTTCTTTCCAAAGGGCGAGTTGGGCCCCAAAGCATCTTGCTTCCAGCTCTTTGGGAAGCTAAGAAACAACTCCCTCTGCACAGTGCTCTTACAGCCTACCGGGAACATCTCTTACAAAGGCCTGCGAAATGCGGTTTCTTTGCAGGCCTGATCTGGCTGAAGTAGAACTTCTGCTTTGCGTTCGCTCCATTGCCCTAGAGCTGAAAGGCACAACGTGCAGGCTTCTTTCCAAAGGGCGAGTTGGGCCCCAAAGCATCTTGCTTCCAGCTCTTTGGGAAGCTAAGAAACAACTCGCTCTGCACAGTGCTCTTACAGCCTACTGGGAAGATCTCTAACAAAGGCCTGTGAAACGCTGTTTCTCTACAGGCCTGATCTGGCTGAAGTAGAACTTCTGCTCTGCGTGTGCTACATTGCCCTAGAGCTGAAAGGCACAACGTGCCGGCTTCTTTCCAAAGGGCGAGTTGGGCCCCAAAGCATCTTGCTTCCAGCTCTTTTGGAAGCTAAGAAACAACTCGCTCTGCACAGTGCTCTTACAGCCTACCGGGAACATCTCTTACAAAGGCCTGTGAAACACAGTTTCTTTGCAGGCCTGATCTGGCTGAAGTAGAACTTCTGCTCTGGCTGTGCTACATTGCCCTAGAGCTGAAAGGCACAACGTGCAGGCTTCTTTCCAAAGGGCGAGTAGGGCCCCAAAGCATCTTGCTTCCAGCTCTTTGGGAAGCTAAGAAACAACTCGCTCTGCACACTGCTCTTACAGCCTACCGGGAACATCTCTAACAAAGGCCGGTGAAACGCAGTTTCTTTGCAGGCCTGATCTGGCTGGAGTAGAACTTCTGCTCTGCGTGTGCTACATTGCCCTAGAGAAGAAAGGCACAACGTGCAGGCTTCTTTCCAAAGGGCGAGTTGGGCCCCAAAGCATCTTGCTTCCAGTTCTTTGGGAAGCTAAGAAACAACTCGCTCTGCACAGTGCTCTTACAGCCTACCGGGAACATCTCTTACAAAGGCCTGTGAAACGTAGTTTCTTTGCAGGCCTGATCTGGCTGAAGGAGAACTTCTGCTCTGGGTGTGCTGCATTGCCCTAGAGCTGAAAGGCACAACGTGCAGACTTCTTTCCAAATGGCGAGTTGGGCCCCAAAGCATCTTGCTTCCAGCTCTTTGGGAAGCTAAGAAACAACTCGCTCTGCACTGTGCTCTTACTGCCTACCGGGAACATCTATTACAAAGGCCTGTGAAAGGCAGTTTCTTTGCAGGCCTGATCTATCTGAAGTAGAACTTCTGCTCTGAGTGTGCTACATTGCCCAGAGCTGAAAGGCACAACGTGCAGGCTTCTTTCCAAAGGGCGAGTTGGGCCCCAAAGCATCTTGCTTCCAGCTCTTTTGTTAGCTAGGAAACAACTCGATCTGCACAGGGATCTTACAGCCTACCGGGAACATCTCTTACAAAGGCCTGTGAAACGCAGTTTCTTTGCAGGCCTGATGTGGCTGAAGTAGAACTTCTGCTCTGGGTGTGCTACGTTGCCCTAGAGGTGAAAGGCACAACGTGCCGTCTTGTTTCCAAAGGGCGAGTTGGGCCCCAAAGCATCTTGCTTCCAGCTCTTTGGGAAGCTATGAAACAACTCCCTCTGCACAGTGCTCTTACAGCCTACCAGGAACATCTCTTACAAAGGCCTGCGAAATGCGGTTTCTTTGAAGGCCTGATCTGGCTGAAGTAGAACTTCTGCTCTGCGTTCGCTCCATTGCCCTAGAGCTGAAAGGCTCAACGTGCAGGCTTCTTTCCAAAGGGCGAGTTGGGCCCCAAAGCATCTTGCTTCCAGCTCTTTGGGAAGCTAAGAAACAACTCGCTCTGCACAGTGCTCGTACAGCCTACCGGGAATATCTCTTACAAAGCCCTGTGAAACGCAGTTTCTTTGCAGGCCTGATCTGGCTGAAGTAGAACTTCCGCTCTGCGTGTGCTACATTGCCCTAGAGCTGAAAGGCACAACGAGCAGGCTTCTTTCCAAAGGGCGAGTTGGGCCCCAAAGCATCTTGCTTCCAGCTCTTTGGGAAGCTAAGAAACAACTCGCTCTGCACAGTGCTCTTACAGCCTACCGGGAACATCTCTTAGAAAGGCCTGTGAAACGCAGTTTCTTTGCAGGCCTTATCTGGCCTAAGTAGAACTTCTGCTCTGCGTGTGCTAAATTGCCCTAGAGCTGAAAGGCACAACAGGCAGGCTTCTTTCCAAAGGGCGAGTTGGGCCCCAAAGCATCTTGCTTCCAGCTCTTTGGGAAGCTAAGAAACAACTCCCTCTGCACAGTGCTCTTACAGCCTACCGGGAACATCTCTTACAAAGGCCTGCGAAATGCGGTTTCTTTGCAGGCCTGATCTGGCTGAAGTAGAACTTCTGCTTTGCGTTCGCTCCATTGCCCTAGAGCTGAAAGGCCCAACGTGCAGGCTTCTTTCCAAAGGGCGAGTTGGGCCCCAAAGCATCTTGCTTCCAGCTCTTTGGGAAGCTAAGAAAAAACTCGCTCTGCACAGTGCTCTTACAGCCTA
The DNA here is from genome assembly GCF_037783145.1 of Equus przewalskii. NCBI lineage: Eukaryota > Metazoa > Chordata > Mammalia > Perissodactyla > Equidae > Equus > Equus przewalskii. The sequence goes on along the minus strand of NW_027227380.1, from coordinate 35,425 downwards.
CCGGCAACATCTCTTACAAAGGCCTGTGAAACGCAGTTTCTGTACAGGCCTGACCCAGCTGAAGTAGAACTTCTGCACTGCGTGTGCTACATTGCCCAGAGCTGAAAGGCACAACGTGCAGGCTTCGTTCCAAAGGGCGAGTTGGGCCCCAAAGCATCTTGCTTCCAGGTCTTTGGGAAGCTAAGAAACAACTCGCTCTGCCCTGTGCTCTTACACCCTACCGGGAACATCTATTACAAAGGCCTGTGAAACGCAGTTTCTTTGCAGGCCTGATCTGGCTGAAATAGAACTTCTGCTCTGCCTGCGCTCCATTGCCCTAGAGCTGAAAGGCACAACGTGCAGGCTTCTTTCCAAAGGGAGAGTTGGACCCAAAAGCATCTTGCTTCCAGCTCTTTGGGAAGCTAAGAAACAACTCGCTCTGCACATTGCTCTTACAGCCTACCGGCAACATCTCTTACAAAGGACTGTGAAACGCAGTTTCTTTGCAGGCCTGATGTGGCTGCAGTAGAACTTCTGCTCTGGGTGTGCTACATTGCCCTCGAGCTGAAAGGCCCAACGTGCAGGCTTCTTTCCAAAGGGCGAGTTGGGCCCCAAAGCATCTTGCTTCCAGCTCTTTGGGAAGCTAAGAAACAACTCGCTCTGCACAGTGCTCTTACAGCCTAACGGGAACATCTCTTACAAAGGCCTGTGAAACGCAGTTTCTTTGCAGGCCTGATCTGGCTGAAGTAGAACTTCTGCTCTGCGTGTGCTACATTGCCCTAGAGCTGAAAGGCACAACGTGCAGGCTTCTTTCCAAAGGGCGAGTTGGGCCCCAAAGCTCTTGCTTCCAGCTCTTTGGTTAGCTAGGAAACAACTCGCTGTGCACAGGGCTCTTACAGCCCACCAGGAACATCTCTTACAAAGGCCTGTGAAACGCAGTTTCTTTGCAGGCCTGATCTGGCTGAAGTAGAACTTATGCTCTGCGTGTGCTACGTTGCGCTACAGCTGAAGGGCACAACGTGCCGGCTTGTTTCCAAAGGGCGAGTTGGGCCCCAAAGCATCTTGCTTCCAGCTCTTTGGGAAGCTAAGAAACAACTCGCTCTGCACTGTGCTCTTACAGCCTACCGGGAACATCTATTACAAAGGCATGTGAAACGCAGTTTCTTTGCAGGCCTGATCTGGCTTAAGTAGAACTTCTGCTCTGCGTAAGCTAAATTGCCCTAGAGCTGAAAGGCACAACGGGCAGGCTTCTTTCCAAAGGGCGAGTTGGGCCCCAAAGCATCTTGCTTCCAGCTCTTTGGGAAGCTAAGAAACAACTCCCTCTGCACACTGCTCTTACAGCCTACCGGGAACATCTCTTACAAAGGCCTGCGAAATGCGGTTTCTTTGCAGGCCTGATCTGGCTGAAGTAGAACTTCTGCTTTGCGTTCGCTCCATTGCCCTAGAGCTGAAAGGCCCAACGTGCAAGCTTCTTTCCAAAGGGCGAGTTGGGCCCCAAAGCATCTTGCTTCCAGCTCTTTGGGAAGCTAAGAAAAAACTCGCTCTGCACAGTGCTCTTACAGCCTACCGGCAACATCTCTTACAAAGGCCTGTGAAACGCAGTTTCTGTACAGGCCTGACCAAGCTGAAGTAGAACTTCTGCACTGCGTGTGCTACATTTCCCAGAGCTGAAAGGCACAACGTGCAGGCTTCGTTCAAAAGGGCGAGTTGGGCCCCAAAGCATCTTGCTTCCAGCTCTGTGGGAAGCTAAGAAACAACTCGCTCTGCCCCGTGCTCTTACAGCCTACCGGGAACATCTATTACAAAGGCCTGTGAAACGCAGTTTCTTTGCAGGCCTGATCTGGCTGAAGTAGAACTTCTGCTCTGGGTGTGCTACATTGCCCTAGAGCTGAAAGGCCCAACGTGCAGGCTTCTTTCCAAAGGGCGAGTTGTGACCTAAAGCATCTTGCTTCCAGCTCTTTGGGAAGCTAAGAAACAACTCGCTCTGCACAGTGCTCTTACAGCCTAACGGGAACATCTCTTACAAAGGCCTGTGAAACGCAGTTTCTTTGCAAGCCTGATCTGGCTGAAGTAGAACTTCTGCTCTCAGTGTGCTACATTGCCCTAGAGCTGAAAGGCACAACGTGCAGGCTTCTTTCCAAAGGGCGAGTTGGGCCCCAAAGCTCTTGCTTCCAGCTCTTTGGTTAGCTAGGAAACAACTCGCTGTGCACAGGGCTCTTACAGCCTACCAGGAACATCTCTTACAAAGGCCTGTGAAACGCAGTTTCTTTGCAGGCCTGATCTGGCTGAAGTAGAACTTATGCTCTGCGTGTGCTACGTTGCCCTACAGCTGAAAGGCACAACGTGCCGGCTTGTTTCCAAAGGGCGAGTTGGGCCCCAAAGCATCTTGCTTCCACCTCTTTGGGAAGCTAAGAAACAACTCGCTCTGCACTGTGCTCCTACAGCCTACCGGGAACATCTATTACAAAGGCATGTGAAACGCAGTATCTTTGAAGGCGTGATCTGGCTGCAGTAGAACTTCTGCTCTGCGTGTGCTACATTGCCCTAGAGCTGAAAGGCACAACGTTCCGGCTTCTTTCCAAAGGGCGAGTTGGGCCCCAAAGCATATTGCTTCCAGTTCTTTGGGAAGCTAAGAAACAACACGCTCTGCACAGTGCTCTTACAGCCTAACGGGAACATCTCTTACAAAGGCCTGTGAAACGCAGTTTCTTTGCAGGCCCGATCTGGATGAAGTAGCACTTCTCCCCGGCGTGTGCTACATTGCCCTAGAGCTGAAAGGCACAACGTGCAGGCTTCTTACCAAAGGGCGAGTTGGGCCCCGAAGCATCTAGCTTCCAGCTCTTTGGGAAGCTAAGAAACAACTCGCTCTGCACAGTGCTCTTACAGCCTACTGGGAAGATCTCTTACAAAGGCCTGTGAAACGCTGTTTCTCTGCAGGCCTGATCTGGCTGAAGTAGAACTTCTGCTCTGCGTGTGCTACATTGCCCTAGAGCTGAAAGGCACAACGTGCCGGCTTCTTTCCAAAGGGCGAGTTGGGCCCCAAAGCATCTTGCTTCCAGCTCTTTGGGAAGCTAAGAAACAACTCGCTCTGCACAGTGCTCTTACAGCCTACCGGGAACATCTCTTACAAAGGCCTGTGAAACACAGTTTCTTTGCAGGCCTGATCTGGCTGAAGTAGAACTTCTGCTCTGGCTGTGCTACATTGCCCTAGAGCTGAAAGGCACAACGTGCAGGCTTCTTTCCAAAGGGCGAGTTGGGCCCCAAAGCATCTTGCTTCCAGCTCTTTGGGAAGCTAAGAAACAACTCGCTCTGCACAGTGCTCTTACAGCCTACCGGGAACATCTCTAACAAAGGCCGGTGAAACGCAGTTTCTTTGCAGGCCTGATCTGGCTGGAGTAGAACTTCTGCTCTGCGTGTGCTACATTGCCCTAGAGAAGAAAGGCCCAACGTGCAGGCTTCTTTCCAAAGGGCGAGTTGTGCCCCAAAGCATCTTGCTTCCAGCTCTTTGGGAAGCTAAGAAACAACTCGCTCTGCACAGTGCTCTTACAGCCTACCGGGAACATCTCTTACAAAGGCCTGTGAAACGCAGTTTCTTTGCAGGCCTGATCTGGCTGAAGTAGAACTTATGCTCTGCGTGTGCTACGTTGCCCTACAGCTGAAAGGCACAACGTGCCAGCTTGTTTCCAAAGGGCGAGTTGGGCCCCAAAGCATCTTGCTTCCAGCTCTTTGGGAAGCTAAGAAACAACTCGCTCTGCACTGTGCTCTTACAGCCTACCGGGAACATCTATTACAAAGGCATGTGAAACGCACTTTCTTTGCAGGCCTGATGTGGCTGAAGTAGAACTTCTGCTCTGGGTGTGCTACGTTGCCCTAGTGGTGAAGGGCCCAACGTGCCGGCTTGTTTCCAAAGGGCGAGTTGGGCCCCAAAGCATCTTGTTTCCAGCTCTTTGGGAAGCTAAGAAACAACTCCCTCTGCACAGTGCTCTTACAGCCTAACGGGAACATCTCTTACAAAGGCCTGCGATATGCAATTTCTTTGCAGGCCTGATCTGGTTGAAGTAGAACTTCTGCTCTGCGTGCGCTCCATTGCCCTAGAGCTGAAAGGCACAACGTGCAGGCTTCTTTCCAAAGGGCGAGTTGGGCCCCAAAGCATCTTGCTTCCAGCTCTTTAGGAAGCTAAGAAACAACTCGCTCTGTACAGTGCTCTTACAGCCTACTGGGAACATCTCTTACAAAGGCCTGTGAAACGCAGTTTCTTTGCAGGCCTGATCTGGCTGAAGTAGAACTTCTGCTCTGGGTGTGCTACGTTGCCCTAGAGGTGAAGGGCTCAACGTGCCGGCTTGTTTCCAAAGGGCGAGTTCGGGCCCAAAGCATCTTGCTTCCAGCTCTTTGGGAAGCTAAGAAACAACTCCCTCTGCACAGTGCTCTTACAGCCTAACGGGAACATCTCTTACAAAGGCCTGCGAAATGCAGTTTCTTTGCAGGCCTGATCTGGCTGAAGTAGAACTTCTGCTCTGCGTGCGCTCCATTGCCCTAGAGCTGAAAGGCCCAACGTGCAGGCTTCTTTCCAAAGGGCGAGTTGGGCCCCAAAGCATCTTGCTTCCAGCTCTTTGGGAAGCTAAGAAACAACTCGCTCTGCACAGTGCTCTTACAGCCTACCGGGAACATCTCTTACAAAGGCCTGTGAAACGCAGTTTCTTTACAGGCCTAACCTAGCTGAAGTAGAACTTCTGCTCTGGGTGTGCTACATTGCCCTGGAGCTGAAAGGCACAACGCGCGGCCTTCTTTCCAAAGGGCGAGTTGGGACCCAAAGCATCTTGCTTCCAGCTCTTTGGGAAGCTAAGAAACAACTCGCTCTGCACAGTGCTCTTACAGCCTACCGGGAACATCTCTTACAAAGGCCTGAGAAACGCAGTTTCTTTGCAGGCCTGATGTGGCTGAAGTAGAACTTCTGCTGTGCGTGTGCTGCATTGCCCTAGAGCTGAAAGTCACAACGTGCAGGCTTCTTTCCAAAGGGCGAGTTGGGCCGCAAAGCATCTTGCTTCCAGCTCTTTGGGAAGCTAAGAAACAACTCGCTCTGCACAGTGCTCTTACAGCCTACCGGGAACATCTCTTAGAAAGGCCTGTGAAACGCAGTTTCTTTGCAGGCCTGATCTGGCTTAAGTAGAACTTCTGCTCTGCGTGTGCTAAATTGCCCTAGAGCTGAAAGGCACAACAGGCAGGCTTCTTTCCAAAGGGCGAGTTGGGCCCCAAAGCATCTTGCTTCCAGCTCTTTGGGAAGCTAAGAAACAACTCCCTCTGCACAGTGCTCTTACAGCCTACCGGCAACATCTCTTACAAAGGCCTGCGAAATGCGGTTTCTTTGCAGGCCTGATCTGGCTGAAGTAGAACTTCTGCTTTGCATTCGCTCCATTGCCCTAGAGCTGAAAGGCCCAACGTGCAGGCTTCTTTCCAAAGGGCGAGTTGGGCCCCAAAGCATCTTGCTTCCAGCTCTTTGGGAAGCTAAGAAAAAACTCGCTCTGCACAGTGCTCTTACAGCCTACCGGCAACATCTCTTACAAAGGCCTGTGAAACGCAGTTTCTGTACAGGCCTGACCAAGCTGAAGTAGAACTTCTGCACTGCGTGTGCTACATTGCCCAGAGCTGAAAGGCACAACGTGCAGGCTTCGTTCCAAAGGGCGAGTTGGGCCCCAAATCATCTTGCTTCCAGCTCTTTGGGAGGCTAAGAAACAACTCACTCTGCACTGTGCTCTTACAGCCTACCGGGAACATCTCTTACAAAGGCCTGTGAAACGCAGTTTCTTTGCAGGCGTGATCTGGCTGAAGTAGAACTTCTGCTCTGCGTGTGCTACATTGCCCTAGAGCTGAAAGGCCCAACGTGCAGGCTTCTTTCCAAAGGGCGAGTTGGGCCGCAAAGCATCTTGCTTCCAGCTCTTTGGGAAGCTAAGAAACAACTCGCTCTGCACAGTGCTCTTACAGCCTACCGGCAACATCTCTTACAAAGGCCTGTGAAACGCAGTTTCTTTGCAGGCCTGATCTGGCTGAAGTAGAACTTATGCTCTGCGTGTGCTACATTGCCCTAGAGCTGAAAGGAACAACGTGCAGGCTTCTTTCCAAACGGCGAGTTGGGCCCCAAAGCTCTTGCTTCCAGCTCTTTGGTTAGCTAGGAAACAAATCTCTGTGCACAGGGCTCTTACAGCCTACCAGGAACATCTCTTACAAAGGCCTGTGAAACGCAGTTTCTTTGCAGGCCTGATCTGGCTGAAGTAGAACTTATGCTCTGCGTGTGCTACGTTGCCCTACAGCTGAAAGGCACAACGTGCCGGCTTGTTTCCAAAGGGCGAGTTGGGCCCCAAAGCATCTTGCTTCCAGCTCTTTGGGAAGCTAAGAAACAACTCGCTCTGCACTGTGCTCTTACAGCCTACCGGGAACATCTATTACAAAGGCATGTGAAACGCAGTTTCTTTGCAGGCCTCGTCTGGCTGAAGTAGAACTTCTGCTCTGGGTGTGCTACATTGCCCTAGAGCTGAAAGGCACAACGTGCAGGCTTCTTTCCAAAGGGCGAGTTGGGCCCCAAAGCTCTTGCTTCCAGCTCTTTGGTTAGCTAGGAAACAACTCGCTCTGCACAGGGCTCTTACAGCCTACCGGGAACATCTCTTACAAACGCCTGTGAAACGCAGTTTCTTTGCAGGCCTGATGTGGCTGAAGTAGAACTTCTGCTCTGGGTGTGCTACATTGCCCTCGAGCTGAAAGGCACAACGTGCAGGCTTGTTTCCAAAGGGCGAGTTGGGCCCCAAAGCATCTTGCTTCCAGCTCTTTGGGAAGCTAAGAAAAAACTCGCTCTGCACAGTGCTCTTACAGCCTACCGGGAACATCTCTTACAAAGGCCTGTGAAACGCTGTTTCTTTACAGGCCTGACCCAGCTGAAGTAGAACTTCTGCTCTGGGTGTGCTACACTGCCCAGAGCTGAAAGGCACAACGTGCAGGCTTCTTTCCAAAGGGCGAGTTGGGCCCCAAAGCATCTTGCTTCCAGCTCTTTGGGAAGCTAAGAAACAACTCGCTCTGCACAGTGCTCTTACAGCCTACCGGCAACATCTCTTACAAAGGCCTGTGAGACGCAGTTTCTTTGCAGGCCTGATCTGGCTGAAGTAGAACTTCTGCTCTGGGTGTGCTACATTGCCCTAGAGCTGAAAGTCACAACGTGCAGACTTCTTTCCAAAGGGCGAGTTGGGCCCCAAAGCATCTTGCTTCCAGCTCTTTGGGAGGCTAAGAAACAACTCGCTCTGCACTGTGCTCTTACAGCCTACCGGGAACATATCTTACAAAGGCCTGTGAAACGCAGTTTCTTTGCAGGCGTGATCTGGCTGAAGTAGAACTTCTGCTCTGCGTGTGCTACATTGCCCTAGAGCTGAAAGGCCCAACGTGCAGGCTTCTTTCCAAAGGGCGAGTTGGGCCGCAAAGCATCTTGCTTCCAGCTCTTTGGGAAGCTAAGAAACAACTCGCTCTGCACAGTGCTCTTACAGCCTACCGGGAACATCTCTTACAAAGGCCTGTGAAACGCAGTTTCTCTGCAGGCCTGATCTGGCTGAAGTAGAACTTATGCTCTGCGTGTGCTACGTTGCCCTACAGCTGAAAGGCACAACGTGCCGGCTTGTTTCCAAAGGGCGAGTTGGGCCCCAAAGCATCTTGCTTCCAGCTCTTTGGGAAGCTAAGAAACAACTCGCTCTGCACTGTGCTCTTACAGCCTACCGGGAACATCTATTACAAAGGCATGTGAAACGCAGTTTCTTTGCAGACCTGGTCTGGCTGAAGTAGAACTTCTGCTCTGGGTGTGCTACATTGCCCTAGAGCTGAAAGGCACATCGTGCAGGCTTCTTTCCAAAGGGCGAATTGGGCCCCAAAGCTCTTGCTTCCAGCTCTTTGGTTAGCTAGGAAACAACTCGCTCTGCACAGGGCTCTTACAGCCTACCGGGAACATCTCTTACAAACGCCTGTGAAACGCAGTTTCTTTTCAGGCCTGATGTGGCTGAAGTAGAACTTCTGCTCTGGGTGTGCTACATTGCCCTAGAGTTGAAAGGCACAACGTGCCGGCTTGTTTCCAAATGGCGAGTTGGGCCCCAAAGCATCTTGCTTCCAGCTCTTTGGGAAGCTAAGAAAAAACTCGCTCTGCACAGTGCTCTTACAGCCTACCGGGAACATCTCTTACAAAGGCCGGTGAAACGCTGTTTCTTTACAGGCCTGACCCAGCTGAAGTAGAACTTCTGCTCTGGGTGTGCTACACTGCCCAGAGCTGAAAGGCACAACGTGCAGGCTTCTTTCCAAAGGGCGAGTTGGGCCCCAAAGCATCTTGCTTCCAGCTCTTTGGGAAGCTAAGAAACAACTCGCTCTGCACAGTGCTCTTACAGCCTACCGGCAACATCTCTTACAAAGGCCTGTGAGACGCAGTTTCTTTGCAGGCCTGATCTGGCTGAAGTAGAACTTCTGCTCTGGGTGTGTTACGTTGCCCTAGAGCTGAAAGGCACAACGTGCAGACTTCTTTCCAAAGGGCGAGTTGGGCCCCAAAGCATCTTGCTTCCAGCTCTTTGGGAAGCTAAGAAACAACTCTCTCTGCACTGTGCTCTTACAGCCTACCGGGAACATCTCTTACAAAGGCCTGTGAAACGCAGTTTCTTTGCAGGCGTGATCTGGCTGAAGTAGAACTTCTGCTCTGCGTGTGCTACATTGCCCTAGAGCTAAAAGGCCCAACGTGCATTCTTCTTTCCAAAGGGCGAGTTGGGCCCCAAAGCATCTTGCTTCCAGCTCTTTGGGAAGCTAAGAAACAACTCGCTCTGCACAGTGCTCTTACAGCCTACCAGGAACATCTCTTAGAAAGGCCTGTGAAACGCAGTTTCTTTGCAGGCCTGATCTGGCTTAAGTAGAACTTCTGCTCTGCATGTGCTAAATTGCACTAGAGCTGAAAGGCACAACAGGCAGGCTTCTTTCCAAAGGGCGAGTTGGGCCCCACAGCATCTTGCTTCCAGCTCTTTGGGAAGCTAAGAAACAACTCCCTCTGCACAGTGCTCTTACAGCCTACCGGAAACATCTCTTACAAAGGCCTGCGAAATGCGGTTTCTTTGCAGGCCTGATCTGGCTGAAGTAGAACTTATGCTCTGCGTGTGCTACGTTGCCCTACAGCTGAAAGGCACAACGTGCCGGCTTGTTTCCAAAGGGCGAGTTGGGCCCCAAAGCATCTTGCTTCCAGCTCTTTGGGAAGCTAAGAAACAACTCGCTCTGCACTGTGCTCTTACAGCCTACCGGGAACATCTATTACAAAGGCATGTGAAACGCAGTTTCTTTGCAGGCCTGGTCTGGCTGAAGTAGAACTTCTGCTCTGGGTGTGCTTCATTGCCCTAGAGCTGAAAGGCACAACGTGCAGGCTTCTTTCCAAAGGGCGAGTTGGGCCCCAAAGCTCTTGCTTCCAGCTCTTTGGTTAGCTAGGAAACAACTCGCTCTGCACAGGGCTCTTACAGCCTACCGGGAACATCTCTTACAAACGCCTGTGAAACGCAGTTTCTTTGCAGGCCTGATGTGGCTGAAGTAGAACTTCTGCTCTGGGTGTGCTACATTGCCCTACAGTTGAAAGGCACAACGTGCCGGCTTGTTTCCAAAGGGCGAGTTGGGCCCCAAAGCATCTTGCTTCCAGCTCTTTGGGAAGCTAAGAAAAAACTCGCTCTGCACAGTGCTCTTACAGCCTACCGGGAACATCTCTTACAAAGGCCTGTGAAACGCAGTTTCTTTGCAGGCCTGACCCAGCTGAAGTAGAACTTCTGTTCTGGGTGTGCTACACTGCCCAGAGCTGAAAGGCACAACGTGCAGGCTTCTTTCCAAAGGGCGAGTTGGGCCCCAAAGCATCTTGCTTCCAGCTCTTTGGGAAGCTAAGAAACAACTCGCTCTGCACAGTGCTCTTACAGCCTACCGGCAACATCCCTTACAAAGGCCTGTGAGACGCAGTTTCTTTGCAGGCCTGATCTGGCTGAAGTAGGACTTCTGCTCTGGGTGTGCTACATTGCCCTAGAGCTGAAAGGCACAAGGTGCAGACTTCTTTCCAAAGGGCGAGTTGGGCCCTAAAGCATCTTGCTTCCAGCTCTTTGGGAGGCTAAGAAACAACTCGCTCTGCACTGTGCTCTTACAGCCTACCGGGAACATCTCTTACAAAGGCCTGTGAAACGCAGTTTCTTTGCAGGCGTGATCTGGCTGAAGTAGAACTTCTGCTCTGCGTGTGCTACATTGCCCTAGAGCTGAAAGGCCCAACGTGCAGGCTTCTGTCCAAAGGGCGAGTTGGGCCGCAAAGCATCTTGCTTCCAGCTCTTTGGGAAGCTAAGAAACAACTCGCTCTGCACAGTGCTCTTACAGCCTACCGGGAACATCTCTTACAAAGGCCTGTGAAACGCAGTTTCTTTGCAGGCCTGATCTGGCTGAAGTAGAACTTATGCTCTGCGTGTGCTACGTTGCCCTACAGCTGAAAGGCACAACGTGCCGGCTTGTTTCCAAAGGGCGAGTTGGGCCCCAAAGCATCTTGCTTCCAGCTCTTTGGGAAGCTAAGAAAAAACTCGCTCTGCACAGTGCTCTTACAGCCTACCGGCAACATCTCTTACAAAGCCCTGTGAAACGCAGTTTCTTTACAGGCCTGACCCAGCTGAAGTAGAACTTCTGCTCTGGGTGTGCTACATTGCCCAGAGCAGAAAGGCACAACGTGCAGGCTTCTTTCCAAAGGGCGAGTTGGGCCCCAAAGCATCTTGCTTCCAGCTCTTTGGGAAGCTAAGAAACAACTCGCTCTGCACAGTGCTCTTACAGCCTACCGGGAACATCTCTTACAAAGGCCTGTGAAATGCAGTTTCTTTGCAGGCCTGATATGGCTGAAGTAGAACTTCTGCTCTGGGTGTGCTGCATTGCCCTAGAGCTGAAAGGCACAACGTGCGGACTTCTTTCCAAATGGCGAGTTGGGCCCCAAAGCATCTTGCTTCCAGCTCTTTGGGAAGCTAAGAAACAACTCGCTCTGCACAGTGCTCTTACAGCCTACCAGGAACATCTGTTACATAGGCCTGTGAAACGCAGTTTCTTTGCAGGCCTGATCTGGCTGAAGTAGAACTTCTGCTCTGAGTGTGCTACATTGCCCTAGAGCTGAAAGGCACAACGTGCAGGCTTCTTTCCAAAGGGCGAGTTGGGCCCCAAAGCTATTGCTTCCAGCTCTTTGGTTAGCTAGGAAACAACTCGCTGTGCACAGGGCTCTTACAGCCTACCGGGAACATCTCTTACAAAGGCCTGTGAAACGCAGTTTCTCTGCTGGCCTGATCTGGCTGAAGTAGAACTTATGCTCTGCGTGTGCTACGTTGCCCTACAGCTGAAAGGCACAACGTGCCGGCTTGTTTCCAAAGGGCGAGTTGGGCCCCAAAGCATCTTGCTTCCAGCTCTTTGGGAAGCTAAGAAACAACTCGCTCTGCACTGTGCTCTTACAGCCTACCGGGAACATCTATTACAAAGGCATGTGAAACGCAGTTTCTTTGCAGACCTGGTCTGGCTGAAGTAGAACTTCTGCTCTGGGTGTGCTACATTGCCCTAGAGCTGAAAGGCACAACGTGCAGGCTTCTTTCCAAAGGGCGAGTTGGGCCCCAAAGCTCTTGCTTCCAGCTCTTTGGTTAGCTAGGAAACAACTCGCTCTGCACAGGGCTCTTACAGCCTACCGGGAACATCTCTTACAAACGCCTGTGAAACGCAGTTTCTTTTCAGGCCTGATGTGGCTGAAGTAGAACTTCTGCTCTGGGTGTGCTACATTGCCCTAGAGTTGAAAGGCACAACGTGCCGGCTTGTTTCCAAAGGGCGAGTTGGGCCCCAAAGCATCTTGCTTCCAGCTCTTTGGGAAGCTAAGAAAAAACTCGCTCTGCACAGTGCTCTTACAGCCTACCGGGAACATCTCTTACAAAGGCCGGTGAAACGCTGTTTCTTTACAGGCCTGACCCAGCTGAAGTAGAACTTCTGCTCTGGGTGTGCTACACTGCCCAGAGCTGAAAGGCACAACGTGCAGGCTTCTTTCCAAAGGGCGAGTTGGGCCCCAAAGCATCTTGCTTCCAGCTCTTTGGGAAGCTAAGAAACAACTCGCTCTGCACAGTGCTCTTACAGCCTACCGGCAACATCTCTTACAAAGGCCTGTGAGACGCAGTTTCTTTGCAGGCCTGATCTGGCTGAAGTAGAACTTCTGCTCTGGGTGTGTTACGTTGCCCTAGAGCTGAAAGGCACAACGTGCAGACTTCTTTCCAAAGGGCGAGTTGGGCCCCAAAGCATCTTGCTTCCAGCTCTTTGGGAAGCTAAGAAACAACTCTCTCTGCACTGTGCTCTTACAGCCTACCGGGAACATCTCTTACAAAGGCCTGTGAAACGCAGTTTCTTTGCAGGCGTGATCTGGCTGAAGTAGAACTTCTGCTCTGCGTGTGCTACATTGCCCTAGAGCTAAAAGGCCCAACGTGCATTCTTCTTTCCAAAGGGCGAGTTGGGCCCCAAAGCATCTTGCTTCCAGCTCTTTGGGAAGCTAAGAAACAACTCGCTCTGCACAGTGCTCTTACAGCCTACCAGGAACATCTCTTAGAAAGGCCTGTGAAACGCAGTTTCTTTGCAGGCCTGATCTGGCTTAAGTAGAACTTCTGCTCTGCATGTGCTAAATTGCACTAGAGCTGAAAGGCACAACAGGCAGGCTTCTTTCCAAAGGGCGAGTTGGGCCCCACAGCATCTTGCTTCCAGCTCTTTGGGAAGCTAAGAAACAACTCCCTCTGCACAGTGCTCTTACAGCCTACCGGCAACATCTCTTACAAAGGCCTGCGAAATGCGGTTTCTTTGCAGGCCTGATCTGGCTGAAGTAGAACTTATGCTCTGCGTGTGCTACGTTGCCCTACAGCTGAAAGGCACAACGTGCCGGCTTGTTTCCAAAGGGCGAGTTGGGCCCCAAAGCATCTTGCTTCCAGCTCTTTGGGAAGCTAAGAAACAACTCGCTCTGCACTGTGCTCTTACAGCCTACCGGGAACATCTATTACAAAGGCATGTGAAACGCAGTTTCTTTGCAGGCCTGGTCTGGCTGAAGTAGAACTTCTGCTCTGGGTGTGCTACATTGCCCTAGAGCTGAAAGGCACAACGTGCAGGCTTCTTTCCAAAGGGCGAGTTGGGCCCCAAAGCTCTTGCTTCCAGCTCTTTGGTTAGCTAGGAAACAACTCGCTCTGCACAGGGCTCTTACAGCCTACCGGGAACATCTCTTACAAACGCCTGTGAAACGCAGTTTCTTTGCAGACCTGATGTGGCTGAAGTAGAACTTCTGCTCTGGGTGTGCTACATTGCCCTACAGTTGAAAGGCACAACGTGCCGGCTTGTTTCCAAAGGGCGAGTTGGGCCCCAAAGCATCTTGCTTCCAGCTCTTTGGGAAGCTAAGAAAAAACTCGCTCTGCACAGTGCTCTTACAGCCTACCGGGAACATCTCTTACAAAGGCCTGTGAAACGCAGTTTCTTTGCAGGCCTGACCCAGCTGAAGTAGAACTTCTGTTCTGGGTGTGCTACACTGCCCAGAGCTGAAAGGCACAACGTGCAGGCTTCTTTCCAAAGGGCGAGTTGGGCCCCAAAGCATCTTGCTTCCAGCTCTTTGGGAAGCTAAGAAACAACTCGCTCTGCACAGTGCTCTTACAGCCTACCGGCAACATCCCTTACAAAGGCCTGTGAGACGCAGTTTCTTTGCAGGCCTGATCTGGCTGAAGTAGGACTTCTGCTCTGGGTGTGCTACATTGCCCTAGAGCTGAAAGGCACAAGGTGCAGACTTCTTTCCAAAGGGCGAGTTGGGCCCTAAAGCATCTTGCTTCCAGCTCTTTGGGAGGCTAAGAAACAACTCGCTCTGCACTGTGCTCTTACAGCCTACCGGGAACATCTCTTACAAAGGCCTGTGAAACGCAGTTTCTTTGCAGGCCTGATCTGGCTGAAGTAGAACTTCTGCTCTGAGTGTGCTACATTGCCCTAGAGCTGAAAGGCACAACGTGCAGGCTTCTTTCCAAAGGGCGAGTTGGGCCCCAAAGCTATTGCTTCCAGCTCTTTGGTTAGCTAGGAAACAACTCGCTGTGCACAGGGCTCTTACAGCCTACCGGGAACATCTCTTACAAAGGCCTGTGAAACGCAGTTTCTTTGCAGGCCTGATCTGGCTGAAGTAGAACTTCTGCTCTGGGTGTGCTACATTGCCCTAGAGGTGAAAGGCACAACGTGCCGGCTTGTTTCCAAAGGGCGAGTTGGGCCCCAAAGCATCTTGCTTCCAGCTCTTTGGGAAGCTAAGAAACAACTCGCTCTGCACTGTGCTCTTACAGCCTACCGGGAACATCTCTTACAAAGTCCTGCGAAATGCGGTTTCTTTGCAGGCCTGATCTGGCTGAAGTAGAACTTCTGCTCTGCGTTCGCTCCATTGCCGTAGAGCTGAAAGGCCCAACGTGCAGGCTTCTTTCAAAGGGCGAGTTGGGCCCCAAAGCATCTTGCTTCCAGCTCTTTGGGAAGCTAAGAAAAAACTCGCTCTGCACAGTGCTCTTACAGCCTACCGGAAACATCTCTTACAAAGCCCTGTGAAACGCAGTTTCTTTACAGGCCTGACCCAGCTGAAGTAGAACTTCTGCTCTGGGTGTGCTGCATTGCCCTAGAGCTGAAAGGCACAACGTGCAGACTTCTTTCTAAATGGCGAGTTGGGCCCCAAAGCATCTTGCTTCCAGCTCTTTGGGAAGCTAAGAAACAACTCGCTCTGCACTGTGCTCTAACAGCCTACCGGGAACATCTATTACAAAGGCCTGTGAAACGCAGTTTCTTTGCAGGCCTGATCTATCTGAAGTAGAACTTCTGCTCTGAGTGTGCTACATTGCCCAGAGCTGAAAGGCACAACGTGCAGGCTTCTTTCCAAAGGGCGAGTTGGGCCCCAAAGCTCTTGCTTCCAGCTCTTTGGTTAGCTAGGAAACAACTCGCTCTGCACAGGGCTCTTACAGCCTACCGGGAACATCTCTTACAAAGGCCTGTGAAACGCAGTTTCTCTGCAGGCCTGATGTGGCTGAAGTAGAACTTCTGCTCTGGGTGTGCTACGTTGCCCTAGAGGTGAAAGGCACAATGTGCAGGCTTCGTTCCAAAGGGCGAGTTGGGCCCCAAAGCATCTTGCTTCCAGCTCTTTGGGAAGCTAAGAAACAACTCCCTCTGCACAGTGCTCTTACAGCCTACCGGGAACATCTCTTACAAAGGCCTGCGAAATGCGGTTTCTTTGCAGGCCTGATCTGGCTGAAGTAGAACTTCTGCTCTGGGTGTGCTACATTTCCCTAGAGCTGAAAGGCCCAACGTGCAGGCTTCTTTCCAAAGGGCGAGTTGGGCCCCAAAGCATCTTGCTTCCAGCTCTTTGGGAAGCTAAGAAAAAAATCGCTCTGCACAGTGCTCTTACAGCCTACCGGCAACATCTCTTACAAACGCCTGTGAAACGCAGTTTCTTTACAGGCCTGACCAAGCTGAAGTAGAACTTCTGCTCTGGGTGTGCTACATTGCCCAGAGCTGAAAGGCACAACGTGCAGGCTTCGTTCCAAAGGGCGACTTGGGACCCAAAGCATCTTGCTTCCAGCTCTTTGGGAAGCTAAGAAACAACTCGCTCTGCACAGTGCTCTTACAGCCTACCGGGAACATCTCTTACAAAGGCCTGTGAAACGCAGTTTCCTTGCAGGCCTGATCTGGCTGAAGTAGAACTTCTGCTCTGCGTGTCCTGCATTGCCCTAGAGCTGAAAGGCACAACGTGCAGGCTTCTTTCCAAAGGGCGAGTTGGGCCCCAAAGCATCTTGCTTCCAGCTCTTTGGGAAGCTAAGAAACAACTCGCTCTGCACTGTGCTCTTACAACCTACCGGGAACATCTATTACAAATGCATGTGAAACGCAGTTTCTTTGCAGACCTGTTCTGGCTGAAGTAGAACTTCTGCTCTGGGTGTGCTACATTGCCCTAGAGCTGAAAGGCACAACGTGCCGGCTTGTTTCCAAAGGGCGAGTTGGGCCCCAAAGCATCTTGCTTCCAGCTCTTTGGGAAGCTAAGAAACAACTCGCTCTGCACTGTGCTCTTACAGCCTACCGGGAACATCTCTTACAAAGGCCTGTGAAACGCAGTTTCTTTGCAGGCGTGATCTGGCTGAAGTAGAACTTCTGCTCTGCGTGTGCTACATTGCCCTAGAGCTGAAAGGCACAACGTGCAGGCTTCTTTCCAAAGGGCGAGTTGGGCCCCAAAGCATCTTGCTTCCAGCTCTTTGGGAAGCTAAGAAACAACTCGCTCTGCACAGTGCTCTTACAGCCTACCGGGAACATCTCTTAGAAAGGCCTGTGAAACGCAGTTTCTTTGCAGGCCTGATCTGGCTTAAGTAGAACTTCTGCTCTGCGTGTGCTAAATTGCCCTAGAGCTGAAAGGCACAACAGACAGGCTTCTTTCCAAAGGGCGAGTTGGGCCCCAAAGCATCTTGCTTCCAGCTCTTTGGGAAGCTAAGAAACAACTCCCTCAGCACAGTGCTCTTACAGCCTACCGGCAACATCTCTTACAAAGGCCTGCGAAATGCGGTTTCTTTGCAGGCCTGATCTGGCTGAAGTAGAACTTCTGCTTTGCGTTCGCTCCATTGCCCTAGAGCTGAAAGGCCCAACGTGCAGGCTTCTTTCCAAAGGGCGAGTTGGGCCCCAAAGCATCTTGCTTCCAGCTCTTTGGGAAGCTAAGAAAAAACTCGCTCTGCACAGTGCTCTTACAGCCTACCGGCAACATCTCTTACAAAGGCCTGTGAAACGCAGTTTCTGTACAGGCCTGACCAAGCTGAAGTAGAACTTCTGCACTGCGTGTGCTACATTGCCCAGAGCTGAAACGCACAACGTGCAGGCTTCGTTCCAAAGGGCGAGTTGGACCCAAAAGCATCTTGCTTCCAGCTCTTTGGGAAGCTAAGAAACAACTCGCTCTGCACTGTTCTCTTACAGCCTACCAGGAACATCTCTTACAAAGGCCTGTGAAACGCAATTTCTTTGCAGGCCTGATCTGGCTGAAGTAGAACTTATGCTCTGCGTGTGCTACGTTGCCCTACAGCTGAAAGGCACAACGTGCCGGCTTGTTTCCAAAGGGCGAGTTGGGCCCCAAAGCATCTTGCTTCCAGCTCTTTGGGAAGCTAAGAAACAACTCGCTCTGCACTGTGCTCTTACAGCCTACCGGGAACATCTATTACAAAGGCATGTGAAACGCAGTTTCTTTGCAGGCCTGGTCTGGCTGAAGTAGAACTTCTGCTCTGGGTGTGCTACATTGCCCTAGAGCTGAAAGGCACAACGTGCAGGCTTCTTTCCAAAGGGCGAGTTGGGCCCCAAAGCTCTTGCTTCCATCTCTTTGGTTAGCTAGGAAACAACTCGCTCTGCACAGGGCTCTTACAGCCTACCGGGAACATCTCTTACAAACGCCTGTGAAACGCAGTTTCTTTGCAGGCCTAATGTGGCTGAAGTAGAACTTCTGCTCTGGGTGTGCTACATTGCCCTAGAGTTGAAAGGCACAACGTGCCGGCTTGTTTCCAAAGGGCGAGTTGGGCCCCAAAGCATCTTGCTTCCAGATCTTTGGGAAGCTAAGAAAAAACTCGCTCTGCACAGTGCTCTTACAGCCTACCGGGAACATCTCTTACAAAGGCCTGTGAAACGCTGTTTCTTTACAGGCCTGACCCAGCTGAAGTAGAACTTCTGCTCTGGGTGTGCTACACTGCCCAGAGCTGAAAGGCACAACGTGCAGGCTTCTTTCCAAAGGGCGAGTTGGGCTCCAAAGCATCTTGCTTCCAGTTCTTTGGGAAGCTAAGAAACAACTCCCTCTGCACAGTGCTCTTACAGCCTACCGGGAACATCTCTTACAAAGGCTTGCGAAATGCGGTTTCTTTGCAGGCCTGATCTGGCTGAAGTAGAACTTCTGCTCTGCGTTCGCTCCATTGCCGTAGAGCTGAAAGGCCCAACGTGCAGGCTTCTTTCCAAAGGGCGAGTTGGGCCCCAAAGCATCTTGCTTCCAGCTCTTTGGGAAGCTAAGAAAAAACTCGCTCTGCACAGTGCTCTTACACCCTAACGGTAACATCTCTTACAAAGGCCTGTGAAACGCAGTTTCTTTGCAGGCCTGATCTGGCTGAAGTAGAACTTATGCTCTGCGTGTGCTACGTTGCCCTAGAGCTGAAAGGCACAACGTGCCGGCTTGTTTCCAAAGGGCGAGATGGGCCCCAAAGCATCTTGCTTCCAGCTCTTTGGGAAGCTAAGAAACAACACGCTCTGCACCGTGCTCTTACAGCCTACCGGGAACATCTCTTACAAAAGCCTGTGAAACGCAGTTTCTTTGCAGGCCTGATCTGGCTGAAGTAGAACTTCTGCTCTGGGTGTGCTACATTGCCCTAGAGCTGAAAGGCACAAGGTGTAGGCTTCTTTCCAAAGGGCGAGTTGGTCCCCAAAGCATCTTGCTTCCAGTTCTTTGCGACGCTAAGAAACAACTCGCTCTGCACAGTGCTCTTACAGCCTACCGGCAACATCTCTTACAAAGGCCTGTGAAACGCAGTTTCTTTACAGGCCTAACCTAGCTGAAGTAGAACTTCTGCTCTGGGTGTGCTACATTGCCCTGGAGCTAAAAGGCACAACGTACGGCCTTCTTTCCAAAGGGCGAGTTGGGCCCCAAAGCATCTTGCTTCCAGCTCTTTGGGAAGCTAAGAAACAACTCGCTCTGCACAGTGCTCTTACAGCCTACCGGGAACATCTCTTACAAAGGCCTGTGAAACGCAGTTTCTTTGCAGGCCTGATCTGGCTGAAGTAGAACTTCTGCTCTGGGTGTGCTGCATTGCCCTAGAGCTGAAAGGCACAACGTGCAGACTTCTTTCCAAATGGCGAGTTGGGCCCCAAAGCATCTTGCTTCCAGCTCTTTGGGAAGCTAAGAAACAACTCGCTCTGCACTGTGCTCTAACAGCCTACCGGGAACATCTATTACAAAGGCCTGTGAAACGGACTTTCTTTGCAGGCCTGATCTATCTGAAGTAGAACTTCCTCTCTGCATGTGCTACATTGCCCTAGAGGTGAAAGGCACAACGTGCAGGCTTCTTTCCAAAGGGCGAGTTGGGCCCCAAAGCATCTTGCTTCCAGCTCTTTGGGAAGCTAAGAAACAACTCGCTCTGCACAGTGCTCTTACAGTCTACCGGGAACATCTCTTACAAAGGCCTGTGAAACGCAGTTTCATTGCAAGCCTGATCTGGCTGCAGTAGAACTTCTGCTCTGCGTGTGCTAAATTGCCCTAGAGCTGAAAGGCACAACGTGCCGGCTTCTTTCCAAAGGGCGTGTTGGGCCCCAAAGCATCTTGCTTCCAGCTCTTTGGGAAGCTAAGAAACAACTCGCTCTGCACAGTGCTCTTACAGCCTACCGGGAACATCTCTTACAAAGGCCTGTGAAACGCAGTATCTTTGCAGGCCTGATCTGGCTGCAGTAGAACTTTTGCTCTGCGTGTGCTACATTGCCCTAGAGGTGAAAGGCACAACGAGCAGGATTCTTTCCAAAGGGCGAGTTGGGCCCCAAAGCATCTTGCTTCCAGCTCTTTGGGAAGCTAAGAAACAACATGCTCTGCACAGTGCTCTTACAGCCTACCGGGAACATCTCTTACAAAAGCCTGTGAAACGCAGTTTCTTTGCAGGCCTGATATGGCTGAAGTAGAACTTCTTCTCTGGGTGTGCTACATTGCCCTAGAGCTGAAAGGCACAAGGTGCAGGCTTCTTTCCAAAGGGCGAGTTGGGCCCCAAAGCATCTTGCTTCCAGCTCTTTGCGACGCTAAGAAACAACTCGCTCTGCACAGTGCTCATACAGCCTACCAGGAACATCTCTTACAAAGGCCTGTGAAACGCAGTTTCTTTACAGGCCTAACCTGGCTGAAGTAGAACTTCTGCTCTGGGTGTGCTACATTGCCCTGGAGCTGAAAGGCACAACGAGCGGCCTTCTTTCCAAAGGGCGAGTTGGGCCCCAAAGCATCTTGCTTCCAGCTCTTTGGGAAGCTAAGAAACAACTCGCTCTGCACAGTGCTCTTACAGCCTACCGGGAACATCTCTTACAAAGGCCTGTGAAACGCAGTATCTTTGCAGGCCTGATCTGGCTGAAGTAGAACTTCCTCTCTGCATGTGCTACATTGCCCTAGAGCTGAAAGGCACAACGTGCAGGCTTCTTTCCAAAGGGCGAGTTGGGCCCCAAAGCATCTTGCTTCCAGCTCTTTGGGAAGCTAAGAAACAACTCGCTCTGCACAGTGCTCTTACAGTCTACCGGGAACATCTCTTACAAAGGCCTGTGAAACGCAGTTTCATTGCAGGCCTGATCTGGCTGCAGTAGAACTTCTGCTCTGCGTGTGCTACATTGCCCTAGAGCTGAAAGGCACAACGTGCCGGCTTCTTTCCAAAGGGCGTGTTGGGCCCCAAAGCATCTTGCTTCCAGCTCTTTGGGAAGCTAAGAAACAACTCGCTCTGCACAGCGCTCTTACAGCCTACCGGGAACATCTCTTACAAAGGCCTGTGAAACGCAGTATCTTTGCAGGCCTGATCTGGCTGCAGTAGAACTTCTGCTCTGCGTGTGCTACATTGCCCTAGAGCTGAAAGGCACAACGTGCCGGCTTCTTTCCAAAGGGCGAGTTGGGCCCCAAAGCATCTTGCTTCCAGTTCTTTGGGAAGCTAAGAAACAACTCGCTCTGCACAGTGCTCTTACAGCCTACCGGGAACATCTCTTACAAAGGCCGGTGAAACGCAGTTTCTTTGCAGGCCTGATCTGGCTGAAGTAGAACTTCTGCTCTGCGTGTGAAACATTGCCCTAGAGAAGAGAGGCACAACGTGCAGGCTTCTTTCCAAAGGGCGAGTTGGGCCCCAAAGCATCTTGCTTCCAGCTCTTTGGGAAGCTAAGAAACAACTCGCTCTGCACAGTGCTCTTACAGCCTACCGGGAACATCTCTTACAAAGGCCTGTGAAACGCAGTTTCTTTGCAGGCCTGATCTGGCTGAAGTAGAACTTATGCTCTGGGTGTGCTGCATTGCCCTAGAGCTGAAAGGCACAACGTGCAGACTTCTTTCCAAATGGCGAGTTGGGCCCCAAAGCATCTTGCTTCCAGCTCTTTGGGAAGCTAAGAAACAACTCGCTCTGCACTGTGCTCTAACAGCCTACCGGGAACATCTATTACAAAGGCCTGTGAAACGCACTTTCTTGGCAGGCCTGATCTATCTGAAGTAGAACTTCTGCTCTGAGTGTGCTACATTGCCCTAGAGCTGAAAGGCACAACGTGCAGGCTTCTTTCCAAAGGGCGAGTTGGGCCCCGAAGCTCTTGCTTCCAGCTCTTTGGTTAGCTAGGAAACAACTCGCTCTGCACAGGGCTCTTACCAGCCTACCGGGAACATCTCTTACAAAGGCCTGTGAAACGCAGTTTCTTTGCAGGCCTGATGTGGCTGAAGTAGAACTTCTGCTCTGGGTGTGCTACGCTGCCCTAGAGGTGAAAGGCACAACGTGCAGGCTTCTTTCCAAAGGGCGAGTTGGGCCCCAAAGCATCTTGCTTCCAGCTCTTTGGGAAGCTAAGAAACAACTCCCTCTGCACAGTGCTCTTACAGCCTACCGGGAACATCTCTTACAAAGGCCTGCGAAATGCGGTTTCTTTGCAGGCCTGATCTGGCTGAAGTAGAACTTCTGCTCTGCGTTCGCTCCATTGCCCTAGAGCTGAAAGGCCCAACGTGCAGGCTTCTTTCCAAAGGGCGAGTTGGGCCCCAAAGCATCTTGCTTCCTGCTCTTTGGGAAGCTAAGAAAAAAATCGCTCTGCACAGTGCTCTTATAGCCTACCCGCAACATCTCTTACAAACACCTGTGAAACGCAGTTTCTTTACAGGCCTGACCAAGCTGAAGTAGAACTTCTGCTCTGGGTGTGCTACATTGCCCAGAGCTGAAAGGCACAACGTGCAGGCTTCGTTCCAAAGGGCGAGTTGGGCCCCAAAGCATCTTGCTTCCAGCTCTTTGGGAAGCTAAGAAACAACTCGCTCTGAACAGTGCTCTTACAGCCTACCGGGAACATCTCTTACAAAGGCCTGTGAAACGCAGTTTCCTTGCAGGCCTGATCTGGCTGAAGTAGAACTTCTGCTCTGCGTGTGCTGCATTGCCCTAGAGCTGAAAGGCACAACGTGCAGGCTTCTTTCCAAAGGGCGAGTTGGGCCCCAAAGCATCTTGCTTCCAGCTCTTTGGGAAGCTAAGAAACAACTCGCTCTGCACAGTGCTCTTACAGCCTACCGGCAACATCTCTTACAAAGCCCTGTGAAACGCAGTTTCTTTACAGGCCTGACCCAGCTGAAGTAGAACTTCTGCTCTGGGTGTGCTACATTGCCCAGAGCAGAAAGGCACAACGTGCAGGCTTCTTTCCAAAGGGCGAGTTGGGCCCCAAAGCATCTTGCTTCCAGCTCTTTGGGAAGCTAAGAAACAACTCGCTCTGCACAGTGCTCTTACAGCCTACCGGGAACATCTCTTACAAAGGCCTGTGAAATGCAGTTTCTTTGCAGGCCTGATATGGCTGAAGTAGAACTTCTGCTCTGGGTGTGCTGCATTGCCCTAGAGCTGAAAGGCACAACGTGCGGACTTCTTTCCAAATGGCGAGTTGGGCCCCAAAGCATCTTGCTTCCAGCTCTTTGGGAAGCTAAGAAACAACTCGCTCTGCACAGTGCTCTTACAGCCTACCAGGAACATCTGTTACATAGGCCTGTGAAACGCAGTTTCTTTGCAGGCCTGATCTGGCTGAAGTAGAACTTCTGCTCTGAGTGTGCTACATTGCCCTAGAGCTGAAAGGCACAACGTGCAGGCTTCTTTCCAAAGGGCGAGTTGGGCCCCAAAGCTATTGCTTCCAGCTCTTTGGTTAGCTAGGAAACAACTCGCTGTGCACAGGGCTCTTACAGCCTACCGGGAACATCTCTTACAAAGGCCTGTGAAACGCAGTTTCTCTGCAGGCCTGATCTGGCTGAAGTAGAACTTATGCTCTGCGTGTGCTACGTTGCCCTACAGCTGAAAGGCACAACGTGCCGGCTTGTTTCCAAAGGGCGAGTTGGGCCCCAAAGCATCTTGCTTCCAGCTCTTTGGGAAGCTAAGAAACAACTCGCTCTGCACTGTGCTCTTACAGCCTACCGGGAACATCTATTACAAAGGCATGTGAAACGCAGTTTCTTTGCAGACCTGGTCTGGCTGAAGTAGAACTTCTGCTCTGGGTGTGCTACATTGCCCTAGAGCTGAAAGGCACAACGTGCAGGCTTCTTTCCAAAGGGCGAGTTGGGCCCCAAAGCTCTTGCTTCCAGCTCTTTGGTTAGCTAGGAAACAACTCGCTCTGCACAGGGCTCTTACAGCCTACCGGGAACATCTCTTACAAACGCCTGTGAAACGCAGTTTCTTTTCAGGCCTGATGTGGCTGAAGTAGAACTTCTGCTCTGGGTGTGCTACATTGCCCTAGAGTTGAAAGGCACAACGTGCCGGCTTGTTTCCAAAGGGCGAGTTGGGCCCCAAAGCATCTTGCTTCCAGCTCTTTGGGAAGCTAAGAAAAAACTCGCTCTGCACAGTGCTCTTACAGCCTACCGGGAACATCTCTTACAAAGGCCGGTGAAACGCTGTTTCTTTACAGGCCTGACCCAGCTGAAGTAGAACTTCTGCTCTGGGTGTGCTACACTGCCCAGAGCTGAAAGGCACAACGTGCAGGCTTCTTTCCAAAGGGCGAGTTGGGCCCCAAAGCATCTTGCTTCCAGCTCTTTGGGAAGCTAAGAAACAACTCGCTCTGCACAGTGCTCTTACAGCCTACCGGCAACATCTCTTACAAAGGCCTGTGAGACGCAGTTTCTTTGCAGGCCTGATCTGGCTGAAGTAGAACTTCTGCTCTGGGTGTGTTACGTTGCCCTAGAGCTGAAAGGCACAACGTGCAGACTTCTTTCCAAAGGGCGAGTTGGGCCCCAAAGCATCTTGCTTCCAGCTCTTTGGGAAGCTAAGAAACAACTCTCTCTGCACTGTGCTCTTACAGCCTACCGGGAACATCTCTTACAAAGGCCTGTGAAACGCAGTTTCTTTGCAGGCGTGATCTGGCTGAAGTAGAACTTCTGCTCTGCGTGTGCTACATTGCCCTAGAGCTAAAAGGCCCAACGTGCATTCTTCTTTCCAAAGGGCGAGTTGGGCCCCAAAGCATCTTGCTTCCAGCTCTTTGGGAAGCTAAGAAACAACTCGCTCTGCACAGTGCTCTTACAGCCTACCAGGAACATCTCTTAGAAAGGCCTGTGAAACGCAGTTTCTTTGCAGGCCTGATCTGGCTTAAGTAGAACTTCTGCTCTGCATGTGCTAAATTGCACTAGAGCTGAAAGGCACAACAGGCAGGCTTCTTTCCAAAGGGCGAGTTGGGCCCCACAGCATCTTGCTTCCAGCTCTTTGGGAAGCTAAGAAACAACTCCCTCTGCACAGTGCTCTTACAGCCTACCGGCAACATCTCTTACAAAGGCCTGCGAAATGCGGTTTCTTTGCAGGCCTGATCTGGCTGAAGTAGAACTTATGCTCTGCGTGTGCTACGTTGCCCTACAGCTGAAAGGCACAACGTGCCGGCTTGTTTCCAAAGGGCGAGTTGGGCCCCAAAGCATCTTGCTTCCAGCTCTTTGGGAAGCTAAGAAACAACTCGCTCTGCACTGTGCTCTTACAGCCTACCGGGAACATCTATTACAAAGGCATGTGAAACGCAGTTTCTTTGCAGGCCTGGTCTGGCTGAAGTAGAACTTCTGCTCTGGGTGTGCTACATTGCCCTAGAGCTGAAAGGCACAACGTGCAGGCTTCTTTCCAAAGGGCGAGTTGGGCCCCAAAGCTCTTGCTTCCAGCTCTTTGGTTAGCTAGGAAACAACTCGCTCTGCACAGGGCTCTTACAGCCTACCGGGAACATCTCTTACAAACGCCTGTGAAACGCAGTTTCTTTGCAGGCCTGATGTGGCTGAAGTAGAACTTCTGCTCTGGGTGTGCTACATTGCCCTACAGTTGAAAGGCACAACGTGCCGGCTTGTTTCCAAAGGGCGAGTTGGGCCCCAAAGCATCTTGCTTCCAGCTCTTTGGGAAGCTAAGAAAAAACTCGCTCTGCACAGTGCTCTTACAGCCTACCGGGAACATCTCTTACAAAGGCCTGTGAAACGCAGTTTCTTTGCAGGCCTGACCCAGCTGAAGTAGAACTTCTGTTCTGGGTGTGCTACACTGCCCAGAGCTGAAAGGCACAACGTGCAGGCTTCTTTCCAAAGGGCGAGTTGGGCCCCAAAGCATCTTGCTTCCAGCTCTTTGGGAAGCTAAGAAACAACTCGCTCTGCACAGTGCTCTTACAGCCTACCGGCAACATCCCTTACAAAGGCCTGTGAGACGCAGTTTCTTTGCAGGCCTGATCTGGCTGAAGTAGGACTTCTGCTCTGGGTGTGCTACATTGCCCTAGAGCTGAAAGGCACAAGGTGCAGACTTCTTTCCAAAGGGCGAGTTGGGCCCTAAAGCATCTTGCTTCCAGCTCTTTGGGAGGCTAAGAAACAACTCGCTCTGCACTGTGCTCTTACAGCCTACCGGGAACATCTCTTACAAAGGCCTGTGAAACGCAGTTTCTTTGCAGGCGTGATCTGGCTGAAGTAGAACTTCTGCTCTGCGTGTGCTACATTGCCCTAGAGCTGAAAGGCCCAACGTGCAGGCTTCTGTCCAAAGGGCGAGTTGGGCCGCAAAGCATCTTGCTTCCAGCTCTTTGGGAAGCTAAGAAACAACTCGCTCTGCACAGTGCTCTTACAGCCTACCGGGAACATCTCTTACAAAGGCCTGTGAAACGCAGTTTCTTTGCAGGCCTGATCTGGCTGAAGTAGAACTTATGCTCTGCGTGTGCTACGTTGCCCTACAGCTGAAAGGCACAACGTGCCGGCTTGTTTCCAAAGGGCGAGTTGGGCCCCAAAGCATCTTGCTTCCAGCTCTTTGGGAAGCTAAGAAAAAACTCGCTCTGCACAGTGCTCTTACAGCCTACCGGCAACATCTCTTACAAAGCCCTGTGAAACGCAGTTTCTTTACAGGCCTGACCCAGCTGAAGTAGAACTTCTGCTCTGGGTGTGCTACATTGCCCAGAGCAGAAAGGCACAACGTGCAGGCTTCTTTCCAAAGGGCGAGTTGGGCCCCAAAGCATCTTGCTTCCAGCTCTTTGGGAAGCTAAGAAACAACTCGCTCTGCACAGTGCTCTTACAGCCTACCGGGAACATCTCTTACAAAGGCCTGTGAAATGCAGTTTCTTTGCAGGCCTGATATGGCTGAAGTAGAACTTCTGCTCTGGGTGTGCTGCATTGCCCTAGAGCTGAAAGGCACAACGTGCGGACTTCTTTCCAAATGGCGAGTTGGGCCCCAAAGCATCTTGCTTCCAGCTCTTTGGGAAGCTAAGAAACAACTCGCTCTGCACAGTGCTCTTACAGCCTACCAGGAACATCTGTTACATAGGCCTGTGAAACGCAGTTTCTTTGCAGGCCTGATCTGGCTGAAGTAGAACTTCTGCTCTGAGTGTGCTACATTGCCCTAGAGCTGAAAGGCACAACGTGCAGGCTTCTTTCCAAAGGGCGAGTTGGGCCCCAAAGCTATTGCTTCCAGCTCTTTGGTTAGCTAGGAAACAACTCGCTGTGCACAGGGCTCTTACAGCCTACCGGGAACATCTCTTACAAAGGCCTGTGAAACGCAGTTTCTTTGCAGGCCTGATCTGGCTGAAGTAGAACTTCTGCTCTGGGTGTGCTACATTGCCCTAGAGGTGAAAGGCACAACGTGCCGGCTTGTTTCCAAAGGGCGAGTTGGGCCCCAAAGCATCTTGCTTCCAGCTCTTTGGGAAGCTAAGAAACAACTCGCTCTGCACTGTGCTCTTACAGCCTACCGGGAACATCTCTTACAAAGTCCTGCGAAATGCGGTTTCTTTGCAGGCCTGATCTGGCTGAAGTAGAACTTCTGCTCTGCGTTCGCTCCATTGCCGTAGAGCTGAAAGGCCCAACGTGCAGGCTTCTTTCAAAGGGCGAGTTGGGCCCCAAAGCATCTTGCTTCCAGCTCTTTGGGAAGCTAAGAAAAAACTCGCTCTGCACAGTGCTCTTACACCCTAACGGTAACATCTCTTACAAAGGCCTGTGAAACGCAGTTTCTTTGCAGGCCTGATCTGGCTGAAGTAGAACTTATGCTCTGTGTGTGCTACGTTGCCCTAGAGCTGAAAGGCACAACGTGCCGGCTTGTTTCCAAAGGGCGAGTGGGGCCCCAAAGCATCTTGCTTCCAGCTCTTTGGGAAGCTAAGAAACAACTCGCTCTGCACTGTGCTCTTACAGCCTACCGGAAACATCTCTTACAAAGGCCTGTGAAACGCAGTTTCTTTGCAGGCCTGGTTTGGCTGAAGTAGAATTTCTGCTCTGGGTGTGCTACATTGCCCTAGAGCTGAAAGGCACAACGTGCCGGCTTGTTTCCAAAGGGCGAGTTGGGCCCCAAAGCATCTTGCTTCCAGCTCTTTGGGAAGCTAAGAAAAAACTCGCTCTGCACAGTGCTCTTACAGCCTACCGGAAACATCTCTTACAAAGCCCTGTGAAACGCAGTTTCTTTACAGGCCTGACCCAGCTGAAGTAGAACTTCTGCTCTGGGTGTGCTGCATTGCCCTAGAGCTGAAAGGCACAACGTGCAGACTTCTTTCTAAATGGCGAGTTGGGCCCCAAAGCATCTTGCTTCCAGCTCTTTGGGAAGCTAAGAAACAACTCGCTCTGCACTGTGCTCTAACAGCCTACCGGGAACATCTATTACAAAGGCCTGTGAAACGCAGTTTCTTTGCAGGCCTGATCTATCTGAAGTAGAACTTCTGCTCTGAGTGTGCTACATTGCCCAGAGCTGAAAGGCACAACGTGCAGGCTTCTTTCCAAAGGGCGAGTTGGGCCCCAAAGCTCTTGCTTCCAGCTCTTTGGTTAGCTAGGAAACAACTCGCTCTGCACAGGGCTCTTACAGCCTACCGGGAACATCTCTTACAAAGGCCTGTGAAACGCAGTTTCTCTGCAGGCCTGATGTGGCTGAAGTAGAACTTCTGCTCTGGGTGTGCTACGTTGCCCTAGAGGTGAAAGGCACAATGTGCAGGCTTCGTTCCAAAGGGCGAGTTGGGCCCCAAAGCATCTTGCTTCCAGCTCTTTGGGAAGCTAAGAAACAACTCCCTCTGCACAGTGCTCTTACAGCCTACCGGGAACATCTCTTACAAAGGCCTGCGAAATGCGGTTTCTTTGCAGGCCTGATCTGGCTGAAGTAGAACTTCTGCTCTGGGTGTGCTACATTTCCCTAGAGCTGAAAGGCCCAACGTGCAGGCTTCTTTCCAAAGGGCGAGTTGGGCCCCAAAGCATCTTGCTTCCAGCTCTTTGGGAAGCTAAGAAAAAAATCGCTCTGCACAGTGCTCTTACAGCCTACCGGCAACATCTCTTACAAACGCCTGTGAAACGCAGTTTCTTTACAGGCCTGACCAAGCTGAAGTAGAACTTCTGCTCTGGGTGTGCTACATTGCCCAGAGCTGAAAGGCACAACGTGCAGGCTTCGTTCCAAAGGGCGACTTGGGACCCAAAGCATCTTGCTTCCAGCTCTTTGGGAAGCTAAGAAACAACTCGCTCTGCACAGTGCTCTTACAGCCTACCGGGAACATCTCTTACAAAGGCCTGTGAAACGCAGTTTCCTTGCAGGCCTGATCTGGCTGAAGTAGAACTTCTGCTCTGCGTGTCCTGCATTGCCCTAGAGCTGAAAGGCACAACGTGCAGGCTTCTTTCCAAAGGGCGAGTTGGGCCCCAAAGCATCTTGCTTCCAGCTCTTTGGGAAGCTAAGAAACAACTCGCTCTGCACTGTGCTCTTACAACCTACCGGGAACATCTATTACAAATGCATGTGAAACGCAGTTTCTTTGCAGACCTGTTCTGGCTGAAGTAGAACTTCTGCTCTGGGTGTGCTACATTGCCCTAGAGCTGAAAGGCACAACGTGCCGGCTTGTTTCCAAAGGGCGAGTTGGGCCCCAAAGCATCTTGCTTCCAGCTCTTTGGGAAGCTAAGAAACAACTCGCTCTGCACTGTGCTCTTACAGCCTACCGGGAACATCTCTTACAAAGGCCTGTGAAACGCAGTTTCTTTGCAGGCGTGATCTGGCTGAAGTAGAACTTCTGCTCTGCGTGTGCTACATTGCCCTAGAGCTGAAAGGCACAACGTGCAGGCTTCTTTCCAAAGGGCGAGTTGGGCCCCAAAGCATCTTGCTTCCAGCTCTTTGGGAAGCTAAGAAACAACTCGCTCTGCACAGTGCTCTTACAGCCTACCGGGAACATCTCTTAGAAAGGCCTGTGAAACGCAGTTTCTTTGCAGGCCTGATCTGGCTTAAGTAGAACTTCTGCTCTGCGTGTGCTAAATTGCCCTAGAGCTGAAAGGCACAACAGACAGGCTTCTTTCCAAAGGGCGAGTTGGGCCCCAAAGCATCTTGCTTCCAGCTCTTTGGGAAGCTAAGAAACAACTCCCTCAGCACAGTGCTCTTACAGCCTACCGGCAACATCTCTTACAAAGGCCTGCGAAATGCGGTTTCTTTGCAGGCCTGATCTGGCTGAAGTAGAACTTCTGCTTTGCGTTCGCTCCATTGCCCTAGAGCTGAAAGGCCCAACGTGCAGGCTTCTTTCCAAAGGGCGAGTTGGGCCCCAAAGCATCTTGCTTCCAGCTCTTTGGGAAGCTAAGAAAAAACTCGCTCTGCACAGTGCTCTTACAGCCTACCGGCAACATCTCTTACAAAGGCCTGTGAAACGCAGTTTCTGTACAGGCCTGACCAAGCTGAAGTAGAACTTCTGCACTGCGTGTGCTACATTGCCCAGAGCTGAAACGCACAACGTGCAGGCTTCGTTCCAAAGGGCGAGTTGGACCCAAAAGCATCTTGCTTCCAGCTCTTTGGGAAGCTAAGAAACAACTCGCTCTGCACTGTTCTCTTACAGCCTACCAGGAACATCTCTTACAAAGGCCTGTGAAACGCAATTTCTTTGCAGGCCTGATCTGGCTGAAGTAGAACTTATGCTCTGCGTGTGCTACGTTGCCCTACAGCTGAAAGGCACAACGTGCCGGCTTGTTTCCAAAGGGCGAGTTGGGCCCCAAAGCATCTTGCTTCCAGCTCTTTGGGAAGCTAAGAAACAACTCGCTCTGCACTGTGCTCTTACAGCCTACCGGGAACATCTATTACAAAGGCATGTGAAACGCAGTTTCTTTGCAGGCCTGGTCTGGCTGAAGTAGAACTTCTGCTCTGGGTGTGCTACATTGCCCTAGAGCTGAAAGGCACAACGTGCAGGCTTCTTTCCAAAGGGCGAGTTGGGCCCCAAAGCTCTTGCTTCCATCTCTTTGGTTAGCTAGGAAACAACTCGCTCTGCACAGGGCTCTTACAGCCTACCGGGAACATCTCTTACAAACGCCTGTGAAACGCAGTTTCTTTGCAGGCCTAATGTGGCTGAAGTAGAACTTCTGCTCTGGGTGTGCTACATTGCCCTAGAGTTGAAAGGCACAACGTGCCGGCTTGTTTCCAAAGGGCGAGTTGGGCCCCAAAGCATCTTGCTTCCAGATCTTTGGGAAGCTAAGAAAAAACTCGCTCTGCACAGTGCTCTTACAGCCTACCGGGAACATCTCTTACAAAGGCCTGTGAAACGCTGTTTCTTTACAGGCCTGACCCAGCTGAAGTAGAACTTCTGCTCTGGGTGTGCTACACTGCCCAGAGCTGAAAGGCACAACGTGCAGGCTTCTTTCCAAAGGGCGAGTTGGGCTCCAAAGCATCTTGCTTCCAGTTCTTTGGGAAGCTAAGAAACAACTCCCTCTGCACAGTGCTCTTACAGCCTACCGGGAACATCTCTTACAAAGGCTTGCGAAATGCGGTTTCTTTGCAGGCCTGATCTGGCTGAAGTAGAACTTCTGCTCTGCGTTCGCTCCATTGCCGTAGAGCTGAAAGGCCCAACGTGCAGGCTTCTTTCCAAAGGGCGAGTTGGGCCCCAAAGCATCTTGCTTCCAGCTCTTTGGGAAGCTAAGAAAAAACTCGCTCTGCACAGTGCTCTTACACCCTAACGGTAACATCTCTTACAAAGGCCTGTGAAACGCAGTTTCTTTGCAGGCCTGATCTGGCTGAAGTAGAACTTATGCTCTGCGTGTGCTACGTTGCCCTAGAGCTGAAAGGCACAACGTGCCGGCTTGTTTCCAAAGGGCGAGATGGGCCCCAAAGCATCTTGCTTCCAGCTCTTTGGGAAGCTAAGAAACAACACGCTCTGCACCGTGCTCTTACAGCCTACCGGGAACATCTCTTACAAAAGCCTGTGAAACGCAGTTTCTTTGCAGGCCTGATCTGGCTGAAGTAGAACTTCTGCTCTGGGTGTGCTACATTGCCCTAGAGCTGAAAGGCACAAGGTGTAGGCTTCTTTCCAAAGGGCGAGTTGGTCCCCAAAGCATCTTGCTTCCAGTTCTTTGCGACGCTAAGAAACAACTCGCTCTGCACAGTGCTCTTACAGCCTACCGGCAACATCTCTTACAAAGGCCTGTGAAACGCAGTTTCTTTACAGGCCTAACCTAGCTGAAGTAGAACTTCTGCTCTGGGTGTGCTACATTGCCCTGGAGCTAAAAGGCACAACGTACGGCCTTCTTTCCAAAGGGCGAGTTGGGCCCCAAAGCATCTTGCTTCCAGCTCTTTGGGAAGCTAAGAAACAACTCGCTCTGCACAGTGCTCTTACAGCCTACCGGGAACATCTCTTACAAAGGCCTGTGAAACGCAGTTTCTTTGCAGGCCTGATCTGGCTGAAGTAGAACTTCTGCTCTGGGTGTGCTGCATTGCCCTAGAGCTGAAAGGCACAACGTGCAGACTTCTTTCCAAATGGCGAGTTGGGCCCCAAAGCATCTTGCTTCCAGCTCTTTGGGAAGCTAAGAAACAACTCGCTCTGCACTGTGCTCTAACAGCCTACCGGGAACATCTATTACAAAGGCCTGTGAAACGGACTTTCTTTGCAGGCCTGATCTATCTGAAGTAGAACTTCCTCTCTGCATGTGCTACATTGCCCTAGAGGTGAAAGGCACAACGTGCAGGCTTCTTTCCAAAGGGCGAGTTGGGCCCCAAAGCATCTTGCTTCCAGCTCTTTGGGAAGCTAAGAAACAACTCGCTCTGCACAGTGCTCTTACAGTCTACCGGGAACATCTCTTACAAAGGCCTGTGAAACGCAGTTTCATTGCAAGCCTGATCTGGCTGCAGTAGAACTTCTGCTCTGCGTGTGCTAAATTGCCCTAGAGCTGAAAGGCACAACGTGCCGGCTTCTTTCCAAAGGGCGTGTTGGGCCCCAAAGCATCTTGCTTCCAGCTCTTTGGGAAGCTAAGAAACAACTCGCTCTGCACAGTGCTCTTACAGCCTACCGGGAACATCTCTTACAAAGGCCTGTGAAACGCAGTATCTTTGCAGGCCTGATCTGGCTGCAGTAGAACTTTTGCTCTGCGTGTGCTACATTGCCCTAGAGGTGAAAGGCACAACGAGCAGGATTCTTTCCAAAGGGCGAGTTGGGCCCCAAAGCATCTTGCTTCCAGCTCTTTGGGAAGCTAAGAAACAACATGCTCTGCACAGTGCTCTTACAGCCTACCGGGAACATCTCTTACAAAAGCCTGTGAAACGCAGTTTCTTTGCAGGCCTGATATGGCTGAAGTAGAACTTCTTCTCTGGGTGTGCTACATTGCCCTAGAGCTGAAAGGCACAAGGTGCAGGCTTCTTTCCAAAGGGCGAGTTGGGCCCCAAAGCATCTTGCTTCCAGCTCTTTGCGACGCTAAGAAACAACTCGCTCTGCACAGTGCTCATACAGCCTACCAGGAACATCTCTTACAAAGGCCTGTGAAACGCAGTTTCTTTACAGGCCTAACCTGGCTGAAGTAGAACTTCTGCTCTGGGTGTGCTACATTGCCCTGGAGCTGAAAGGCACAACGAGCGGCCTTCTTTCCAAAGGGCGAGTTGGGCCCCAAAGCATCTTGCTTCCAGCTCTTTGGGAAGCTAAGAAACAACTCGCTCTGCACAGTGCTCTTACAGCCTACCGGGAACATCTCTTACAAAGGCCTGTGAAACGCAGTATCTTTGCAGGCCTGATCTGGCTGAAGTAGAACTTCCTCTCTGCATGTGCTACATTGCCCTAGAGCTGAAAGGCACAACGTGCAGGCTTCTTTCCAAAGGGCGAGTTGGGCCCCAAAGCATCTTGCTTCCAGCTCTTTGGGAAGCTAAGAAACAACTCGCTCTGCACAGTGCTCTTACAGTCTACCGGGAACATCTCTTACAAAGGCCTGTGAAACGCAGTTTCATTGCAGGCCTGATCTGGCTGCAGTAGAACTTCTGCTCTGCGTGTGCTACATTGCCCTAGAGCTGAAAGGCACAACGTGCCGGCTTCTTTCCAAAGGGCGTGTTGGGCCCCAAAGCATCTTGCTTCCAGCTCTTTGGGAAGCTAAGAAACAACTCGCTCTGCACAGCGCTCTTACAGCCTACCGGGAACATCTCTTACAAAGGCCTGTGAAACGCAGTATCTTTGCAGGCCTGATCTGGCTGCAGTAGAACTTCTGCTCTGCGTGTGCTACATTGCCCTAGAGCTGAAAGGCACAACGTGCCGGCTTCTTTCCAAAGGGCGAGTTGGGCCCCAAAGCATCTTGCTTCCAGTTCTTTGGGAAGCTAAGAAACAACTCGCTCTGCACAGTGCTCTTACAGCCTACCGGGAACATCTCTTACAAAGGCCTGTGAAACGCAGTTTCTTTGCAGGCCTGATCTGGCTGAAGTAGAACTTCTGCTCTGCGTGTGAAACATTGCCCTAGAGAAGAGAGGCACAACGTGCAGGCTTCTTTCCAAAGGGCGAGTTGGGCCCCAAAGCATCTTGCTTCCAGCTCTTTGGGAAGCTAAGAAACAACTCGCTCTGCACAGTGCTCTTACAGCCTACCGGGAACATCTCTTACAAAGGCCTGTGAAACGCAGTTTCTTTGCAGGCCTGATCTGGCTGAAGTAGAACTTATGCTCTGGGTGTGCTGCATTGCCCTAGAGCTGAAAGGCACAACGTGCAGACTTCTTTCCAAATGGCGAGTTGGGCCCCAAAGCATCTTGCTTCCAGCTCTTTGGGAAGCTAAGAAACAACTCGCTCTGCACTGTGCTCTAACAGCCTACCGGGAACATCTATTACAAAGGCCTGTGAAACGCACTTTCTTGGCAGGCCTGATCTATCTGAAGTAGAACTTCTGCTCTGAGTGTGCTACATTGCCCTAGAGCTGAAAGGCACAACGTGCAGGCTTCTTTCCAAAGGGCGAGTTGGGCCCCGAAGCTCTTGCTTCCAGCTCTTTGGTTAGCTAGGAAACAACTCGCTCTGCACAGGGCTCTTACCAGCCTACCGGGAACATCTCTTACAAAGGCCTGTGAAACGCAGTTTCTTTGCAGGCCTGATGTGGCTGAAGTAGAACTTCTGCTCTGGGTGTGCTACGCTGCCCTAGAGGTGAAAGGCACAACGTGCAGGCTTCTTTCCAAAGGGCGAGTTGGGCCCCAAAGCATCTTGCTTCCAGCTCTTTGGGAAGCTAAGAAACAACTCCCTCTGCACAGTGCTCTTACAGCCTACCGGGAACATCTCTTACAAAGGCCTGCGAAATGCGGTTTCTTTGCAGGCCTGATCTGGCTGAAGTAGAACTTCTGCTCTGCGTTCGCTCCATTGCCCTAGAGCTGAAAGGCCCAACGTGCAGGCTTCTTTCCAAAGGGCGAGTTGGGCCCCAAAGCATCTTGCTTCCTGCTCTTTGGGAAGCTAAGAAAAAAATCGCTCTGCACAGTGCTCTTATAGCCTACCGGCAACATCTCTTACAAACACCTGTGAAACGCAGTTTCTTTACAGGCCTGACCAAGCTGAAGTAGAACTTCTGCTCTGGGTGTGCTACATTGCCCAGAGCTGAAAGGCACAACGTGCAGGCTTCTTTCCAAAGGGCGAGTTGGGCCCCAAAGCATCTTGCTTCCAGCTCTTTGGGAAGCTAAGAAACAACTCGCTCTGCACAGTGCTCTTACAGCCTACCGGGAACATCTCTTACAAAGGCCTGTGAAACGCAGTTTCCTTGCAGGCCTGATCTGGCTGAAGTAGAACTTCTGCTCTGCGTGTGCTGCATTGCCCTAGAGCTGAAAGGCACAACGTGCAGGCTTCTTTCCAAAGGGCGAGTTGGGCCCCAAAGCATCTTGCTTCCAGCTCTTTGGGAAGCTAAGAAACAACTCGCTCTGCACAGTGCTCTTACAGCCTACCGGGAACATCTCTTACAAAGGCCTGTGAAACGCAGTTTCTTTGCAGGCCTGATCTGGCTGAAGTAGAACTTCTGCTCTGGGTGTGCTACATTGCCCTAGAGCTGAAA
>NW_027227379.1:0-11554 GCF_037783145.1 Equus przewalskii | reverse complement strand
TTCCGGCATGCCCAAAAGTTGATTCCGGTCTGTCCGGTAGGTGGTTCCGGCGTGCAGGGGACGTGGTTCTGGTACGTGTTAGAGGTGGTTGTGTATGCCCAAAAGGTGATTCCGGACTGTCCGCCACGTGCTTCTGGCACGTCTGAGATGTGGTTCCAACATGCCTGGCAGGTCATTTCGGAGAGTCTTCCAAGTGGATCTGGCGTAGCCCACAGGTGATTTTGGCGTGTCCGGCAGGTGGTTCCGCCGTGCTCGGCAGGTGGTTCAGGCATGGCCGTCACGTGGTTCCAGTCTGTCCAGGACGTGTTTCCAGCTTCTCCGGCAGGTGGTTCTGGTACGTCTGAGACGTGGTTCCGCCATGGCTGGCAGTTGATCCCGGACTGTCCCCCAGGTGGTTCTGGCATAGCCAGCAGTTGATATTGGCCTGTCCGGCAGGTGGTTCCAGCGAGTCGAACATGTGGCTCCGGCGTGCTCGGCAGGTGGTTCCGGTCTGTCCGGTAGGTGATTCCGGCGTTTCCGGCACGTGCTTCCGGCACGTCTGAGAGGTGGTTCCGGCATGCGCGACAGGTGATTTCGGAATGCCCGCCAGGTGGTTCTGGCGTACCCGGCAGGTGATTTTGGCGTGTCCGGCAGGTGTTTCTGGCGAGTCGAGCAGGTGGCTCCGGCATGCTCGGCAGGTGCTTCCGGCGTCTCCGGCACGTGGTTCTGGTGTGTCTGAGAGCTGGTTCCGGCATGTCCGGCAGATGATTCCGGAGTGTCCGCCAAGTGGTTCTGGCATACCCGGCTGGTGATTTGGGCATGTCAGGTAGGTGGTTCCGGCGAGTCGAGCAGGTGGCTCCGGCGTGCTCGGCAGGTTGTTCAGACGGGTCTGGCAGGTGTTTTCCGTCTGTTCGGGGTGTGGTTCCAGCATCTCATGCACATGGTTCTGGCACGTCTGAGATGTGGTTCCGGCCGGCCCGACAGATGTTTCCACAGTGTCCGCCAAGTGGTACTGGCGTAGTTGGCAGGTGATTTTGGCATGACCGGCAGGTGGTTCCAGAAAGCCCGGCAGGTGATTCCGAAGTATTCCCCAACTGGTTGTGGCATAGCCGGCAGGTGATTTCTGCGTGTCCGGCAGGTGGTTCTGGCGAGTCGAGCAGGTGGTTCCGGCGTGCTCGGCAGGTGCTTCCGGGGTCATTGGCACGTGGTTCTGGCATATCTGAGAGGGGGTTCCGGCATGCCCGGCAGGTGATTCCGGAGTGATCGCCAAGTGTTTCCGGCGTAGCCGGCAGGTGATTTTGCACGTCCAGTGGTCGTTCCGGCGGGTCGAGCCGGTGGTTCCGGCGTGTCCGGCAGGTGGTTCCGGTCTGTCCGGCAGGTGGTTCTGTGGTGTCCGGCACGAGGTTCAGTCTGAGAGGCTGTGCCGGCATGCCACTCACGTGATTCCGGCTTGTCCCCGAAGTGGTGCTGGTATAGCGGGCAGGTTATTTTGGCGTGTCCGGCAGGTGGTTCAGGCGAGTTGAGCAGGTGGTTGCGACGTGCTCGGCAGGTGCTTCCGGCGTCTCCGGCACGTGTTTCTGGCACATCTGACTGGTGGTTCCGGCATGCCCAAAAGTTGATTCCGGTCTGTCCGGTAGGTGGCTCCGGCGTGCACGGCACGTGGTTCTGGTACGTCTCAGAGGTGGTTGCGTATGCCCAACAGGTGATTCCGGACTGTCCGCCACGTGCTTCTGGCACGTCTGAGAGGTGGTTCCAACATGACCGGCAGGTCATTTCGGAGAGTCGTCCAAGTGGTTCTGGCGTAGCCCGCAGGTGATTTTGGCGTGTCCGGCAGGTGGTTCCGCCGTGCTCGGCAGGTGGTTCAGGCATGGCCGTCACGTGGTTCCAGTCTGTCCAGGACGTGTTTCCAGCTTCTCCGGCAGGTGGTTCTGGTACATCTGAGAGGTGGTTCTGCCATGGCTGGCAGGTGATCCCGGACTGTCCCCCAGGTGGTTCTGGCATAGCCAGCAGTTGATATTGGCCTGTCCGGCAGGTGGTTCCAGCGAGTCGAACAGGTGGCTCCGGCGTTCTTGGCAGGTGGTTCCGGTCTGTCCAGTAGGTGATTCCGGTGTGTCTGGCACGTGCTTCCGGCACGTCTGAGAGGTGGTTCCGGCATGCGCGGCAGGTGATTCCGTAGTGTCCGCCAGGTGGTTCTGGCGTACCCGGCAGGTGATTTTGGCGTGTCCGGCAGGTGTTTCTGGCGAGTCGAGCAGGTGGCTCCGGCATGCTCGGCAGGTGATTCCGGCGTCTCCGGCACTTGGTTCTGGTGTGTCTGAGAGCTGGTTCAGGCATGTCCGGCAGATGATTCCGGAGTGTCCGCCAAGTGGTTCTGGCATACCCAGCAGGTGATTTTGGCGTGTCAGGGAGGTGGTACCGGTGAGTCGAGCAGGTGGTTCCGGCGTGCTCAGCAGGTGGTTCAGGCGGTTCTGGCAGGTGGTATCCGTCTGTTCGGGGTGTGGTTCCAGCATCTCATGAACACGTTTCTGGCACGTCTGAGATGTGGTTCCAGCCGGCCCGACAGGTGTTTCCGCAGTGTCCGCCAAGCGGTTCTGGCGTAGTTGGCAGGTGATTTTGGCATGACTGGCAGGTGGTTCCAGCAAGCCTGGCAGGTGATTCCAAAGTGTTCACCAACTGGTTGTGGCATAGCCGGCAGGTGATTTTTGCGTGATCGGCAGGTGGTTCTGGCGAGTCGAGCAGGTGGTTCCGGCGTGCTCGGCTGGTGCTTCCGGGGTCATTGGTACGTGGTTCTGGCATGTCTGAGAGGTGGTTCCTGCATGCCCGGCAAGTGATTCCGGAGTGTTCGCCAAGTGGTTCTGGCATAGTCGGCAGGTGATTTTGGCATGTCCGGCAGGTGGTTCAGGCGAGTTGAGCAGGTGGTTCCAACGTGCTTGGCAGGTGCTTCCGGCGTCTCCGGCACGTGTTTCTGGCACATCTGACAGGTGGTTCCGGCATGCCCGAAAGGTGATTCCGGTCTGTCCGGTAGGTGGTTCCAGCCTGCACGGCATGTGGTTCTGGTACATCTCAGAGGTGGTTGCGCATGCCCAACAGGTGATTCCGGACTGTCCGCCACATGGTTCTGGCACGTCTGAGAGGTGGTTCCGGGATGCCCGGCAGGTCATCCCAGAGAGTCCTCCAAGTGGTTCTGGCATAACACGCAGGTGATTTTGGCGTGTCTGGCAGGTTGTTCCGTTGTGCTTGGCAGGTGGTTCAGGCTTGGCCGGCAGGTGGTTCCAGACTGTCCAGGACGTGTTTCCAGCTTCTCCGGCAGGTGGTTCTGGTACGTCTGAGAGGTGGTTCCGCCATGGCTGGCAGGTGATCCCGGACTGTCCCCCAGGTGGTTCTGGCATAGCCAGCAGTTGATATTGGCCTGTCCGGCAGGTGGTTCCAGCGAGTCGAACAGGTGGCTCCGGCGTTCTTGGCAGGTGGTTCCGGTCTGTCCGGTAGGTGTTTCCGGCGTGTCCGGCACGTGCTTCCGGCACGTCTGAGAGGTGGTTCCGGCATGCGCGGCAGGTGATTCCGTAGTGTCCGCCAGGTGGTTCTGGCATACCCGGCAGGTGATTTTGGCGTGTCCGGCAGGTGTTTCTGGCGAGTCGAGCAGGTGGCTCCGGCATGCTCGGCAGGTGCTTCCGGCGTCTCCGGCACGTGGTTCTGGTGTGTCTGAGAGCTGGTTCCGGCATGTCCGGCAGATGATTCCGGAGTGTCCGCCAAGTGGTTCTGGCATACCCGGCTGGTGATTTGGGCATGTCAGGTAGGTGGTTCCGGCGAGTCGAGCAGGTGGCTCCGGCGTGCTCGGCAGGTTGTTCAGACGGGTCTGGCAGGTGTTTTCCGTCTGTTCGGGGTGTGGTTCCAGCATCTCATGCACATTGTTCTGGCACGTCTGAGATGTGGTTCCGGCCGGCCCGACAGGTGTTTCCACAGTGTCCGCCAAGTGGTACTGGCGTAGTTGGCAGGTGATTTTGGCATGACCGGCAGGTGGTTCCAGCAAGCCCGGCAGGTGATTCCGAAGTGTTCCCCAACTGGTTGTGGCGTAGCCGGCAGGTGATTTCTGCGTGTCCGGCAGGTGGTTCTGGCGAGTCGAGCAGGTGGTTCCGGCGTGCTCGGCAGGTGCTTCCGGGGTCATTGGCACGTGGTTCTGGCATATCTGAGAGGTGGTTCCGGCATGCCCGGCAGGTGATTCCGGAGTGTTCGCCAAGTGTTTCCGGCGTAGCCGGCAGGTGATTTTGCATGTCCAGCGGTCGTTCCGGCGGGTCGAGCCGGTGGTTCCGGCGTGTCCGGCAGGTGGTTCCGGTATGTCCGGCAGGTGGTTCTGTGGTGTCCGGCACGAGGTTCAGTCTGAGAGGCTGTGCCGGCATGCCCCTCATGTGATTCTGGCTTGTCCCCGAAGTGGTGCTGGTGTAGCGGACAGGTGATTTTGGCGTGTCCGGCAGGTGGTTCAGGCGAGTTGAGCAGGTGGTTGCGACGTGCTCGGCAGGTGCTTCCGGCGTCTCCGGCACGTGTTTCTGGCACATCTGACTGGTGGTTCCGGCATGCCCAAAAGTTGATTCCGGTCTGTCCGGTAGGTGGTTCCGGCGTGCAGGGGACGTGGTTCTGGTACGTGTTAGAGGTGGTTGTGTATGCCCAAAAGGTGATTCCGGACTGTCCGCCACGTGCTTCTGGCACGCCTGAGATGTGGTTCCAACATGCCTGGCAGGTCATTTCGGAGAGTCTTCCAAGTGGATCTGGCGTAGCCCACAGGTGATTTTGGCGTGTCCGGCAGGTGGTTCCGCCGTGCTCGGCAGGTGGTTCAGGCATGGCCGTCACGTGGTTCCAGTCTGTCCAGGACGTGTTTCCAGCTTCTCCGGCAGGTGGTTCTGGTACTTCTGAGACGTGGTTCCGCCATGGCTGGCAGGTGATCCCGGACTGTCCCCCAGGTGGTTCTGGCATAGCCAGCAGTTGATATTGGCCTGTCCGGCAGGTGGTTCCAGCGAGTCGAACATGTGGGTCCGGGGTGCTCGGCAGGTGGTTCCGGTCTGTCCGGTAGGTGATTCCGGCGTTTCCGGCACGTGCTTCCGGCACGTCTGAGTCGTGGTTCCGGCATGCGCGACAGGTGATTTCGGAATGCCCGCCAGGTGGTTCTGGCGTACCCGGCAGGTGATTTTGGCGTGTCCGGCTGGTGTTTCTGGCGAGTCGAGCAGGTGGCTCCGGCATGCTCGGCAGGTGCTTCCGGCGTCTCCGGCACGTGGTTCTGGTGTGTCTGAGAGCTGGTTCCGGCATGTCCGGCAGATGATTCCGGAGTGTCCGCCAAGTGGTTCTGGCATACCCGGCTGGTGATTTGGGCATGTCAGGTAGGTGGTTCCGGCGAGTCGAGCAGGTGGCTCCGGCGTGCTCGGCAGGTTGTTCAGACGGGTCTGGCAGGTGTTTTCCGTCTGTTCGGGGTGTGGTTCCAGCATCTCATGCACATGGTTCTGGCACGTCTGAAATGTGGTTCCGGCCGGCCCGACAGGTGTTTCCACAGTGTCCGCCAAGTGGTACTGGCGTAGTTATCAGGTGATTTTGGCATGACGGGCAGGTGGTTCCAGCAAGCCCGGCAGGTGATTCCGAAGTGTACCCCAACTGGTTGTGGCGTAGCCGGCAGGTGATTTCTGCGTGTCCGGCAGGTGGTTCTGGCGAGTTGAGCAGGTGGTTGCGACGTGCTCGGCACGTGCTTCCGGCGTCTCCGGCACGTGTTTCTGGCACATCTGACTGGTTGGTCCGGCATGCCCAAAAGTTGATTCCGGTCTGTCCGGTAGGTGGTTCCGGCGTGCACGGCACGCGGTTCTGGTACGTGTCAGAGGTGGTTGCGTATGCCCAAAAGGTGATTCCGGACTGTCCGCCACGTGCTTCTGGCACGTCTGAGAGGTGGTTCCAACATGCCTGGCAGGTCATTTCGGAGAGTCTTCCAAGTGGTTCTGGCGTAGCCCGCAGGTGATTTTGGCGTGTCCGGCAGGTGGTTCCGCCGTGCTCGGCAGGTGGTTCAGGCATGGCCGTCACGTGGTTCCAGTCTGTCCAGGACGTGTTTCCAGCTTCTCCGGCAGGTGGTTCTGGTACGTCTGAGAGGTGGTTCCGCCATGGCTGGCAGTTGATCCCGGACTGTCCCCCAGGTGGTTCTGGCATAGCCAGCAGTTGATATTGGCCTGTCCGGCAGGTGGTTCCAGCGAGTCGAACATGTGGCTCCGGCGTGCTCGGCAGGTGGTTCCGGTCTGTCCGGTAGGTGATTCCGGCGTTTCTGGCACGTGCTTCCGGCACGTCTGAGAGGTGGTTCCGGCATGCGCGACAGGTGATTTCGGAGTGCCCGCCAGGTGGTTCTGGCGTACCCGGCAGGTGATTTTGGCGTGTCCGGCTGGTGTTTCTGGCGAGTCGAGCAGGTGGCTCCGGCATGCTCGGCAGGTGCTTTCGGCGTCTCCGGCACGTGGTTCTGGTGTGTCTGAGAGCTGGTTCCGGCATGTCCGGCAGATGATTCCGGAGTGTCCGCCAAGTGGTTCTGGCATACCCGGCTGGTGATTTGGGCATGTCAGGTAGGTGGTTCCGGCGAGTCGAGCAGGTGGCTCCGGCGTGCTCGGCAGGTTGTTCAGACGGGTCTGGCAGGTGTTTTCCATCTGTTCGGGGTGTGGTTCCAGCATCTCATGCACATGGTTCTGGCACATCTGAGATGTGGTTCCGGCCGGCCCGACAGGTGTTTCCACAGTGTCCGCCAATTGGTACTGGCGTAGTTGGCAGGTGATTTTGGCATGACCGGCAGGTGGTTCCAGCAAGCCCGGCAGGTGATTCCAAAGTGTTCCCCAACTGGTTGTGGCGTAGCCGGCAGGTGATTTTTGCGTGTCCGGCAGGTGGTTCTGGCGAGTCGAGCAGGTGGTTCCGGCGTGCTCGGCAGGTGCTTCCGGGGTCATTGGCACGTGGTTCTGGCATATCTGAGAGGTGGTTCCGGCATGCCCGGCAGGTGATTCCGGAGTGTTCGCCAAGTGTTTCCGGCGTAGCCGGCAGGTGATTTTGCATGTCCAGCGGTCGTTCCGGCGGGTCGAGCCGGTGGTTCCGGCGTGTCCAGCAGGTGGTTCTGGTCTGTCCGGCAGGTGCTTCTGTGGTGTCCGGCACGAGGTTCAGTCTGAGAGGCTGTGCCGGCATGCCCCTCACGTGATTCCGGCTTGTCCCCGAAGTGCTGCTGGTGTAGCGGGCAGGTGATTTTGGCGTGTCTGGCAGGTTGTTCCGTTGTGCTTCGCAGTTGGTTCAGGCTTGGCCGGCAGGTGGTTCCAGACTGTCCAGGACGTGTTTCCAGCTTCTCCGGCAGGTGGTTCTGGTACGTCTGAGAGGTGGTTCCGCCATGGCTGGCAGGTGATTCGAGACCGTCCCCCAGGTGGTTCTGGCATAGCCAGCAGTTGATATTGGCCTGTCCGGCAGGTGGTTCCAGCGAGTCGAACAGGTGGCTCCGGCGTGCTCGACAGGTGGTTCCGGTCTGTCCGGCAGGTGGTTCTGTGGTGTCCGGCACGAGGTTCAGTCTGAGAGGCTGTGCCGGCATGCCCCTCACGTGATTCCGGCTTGTCCCCGAAGTGGTGCTGGTGTAGCGGGCAGGTGATTTTGGCGTGTCCGGCAGGTGGTTCAGGCGAGTTGAGCAGGTGGTTGCGACGTGCTCGGCAGGTGCTTCCGGCGTCTCCGGCACGTGTTTCTGGCACATCTGACTGGTGGTTCCGGCATGCCCAAAAGTTGATTCCGGTCTGTCGGTTAGGTGGTTCCGGCGTGCACGGCACATGGTTCTGGTACGTGTTAGAGGTGGTTGTGTATGCCCAAAAGGTGATTCCGGACTGTCCGCCACGTGCTTCTGGCACGTCTGAGATGTGGTTCCAACATGCCTGGCAGGTCATTTCGGAGAGTCTTCCAAGTGGTTCTGGCGTAGCCCACAGGTGATTTTGGCGTGTCCGGCAGGTGGTTCCGCCGTGCTCGGCAGGTGGTTCAGGCATGGCCGTCACGTGGTTCCAGTCTGTCCAGGACGTGTTTCCAGCTTCTCCGGCAGGTGGTTCTGGTACGTCTGAGAGGTGGTTCCGCCATGGCTGGCAGTTGATACCGGAC
Organism: Equus przewalskii; assembly: GCF_037783145.1. Classification (NCBI taxonomy): domain Eukaryota; kingdom Metazoa; phylum Chordata; class Mammalia; order Perissodactyla; family Equidae; genus Equus; species Equus przewalskii. The sequence continues at coordinate 3,460 of NW_027227379.1, read as the reverse complement.
TGTCCCCCAGGTGGTTCTGGCATAGCCAGCAGTTGATATTGGCCTGTCCGGCAGGTGGTTCCAGCGAGTCGAACATGTGGCTCCGGCGTGCTCGGCAGGTGGTTCCGGTCTGTCCGGTAGGTGATTCCGGCGTTTCCGGCACGTGCTTCCGGCACGTCTGAGAGGTGGTTCCGGCATGCGCGCCAGGTGATTTTGGAGTGCCCGCCAGGTGGTTCTGGCGTACCCGGCAGGTGATTTTGGCGTGTCCGGCAGGTGTTTCTGGCGAGTCGAGCAGGTGGCTCCGGCATGCTCGGCAGGTGCTTCCGGCATCTCCGGCACGTGGTTCTGGTGTGTCTGAGAGCTGGTTCCGGCATGTCCGGCAGATGATTCCGGAGTGTCCGCCAGGTGGTTCTGGCATACCCGGCTGGTGATTTGGGCATGTCAGGTAGGTGGTTCCGGCGAGTCGAGCAGGTGGCTCCGGCGTGCTCGGCAGGTTGTTCAGACGGGTCTGGCAGGTGTTTTCCGTCTGTTCGGGGTGTGGTTCCAGCATCTCATGCACATGGTTCTGGCACGTCTGAGATGTGGTTCCGGCCGGCCCGACAGTTGTTTCCACAGTGTCCGCCAAGTGGTACTGGCGTAGTTGGCAGGTGATTTTGGCATGACCGGCAGGTGGTTCCAGCAAGCCCGGCAGGTGATTCCGAAGTATTCCCCAACTGGTTGTGGCGTAGCCGGCAGGTGATTTTTGCGTGATCGGCAGGTGGTTCTGGCGAGTCGAGCAGGTGGTTCCGGCGTGCTCGGCTGGTGCTTCCGGGGTCATTGGCACGGGGTTCTGGCATGTCTGAGAGGTGGTTCCTGCATGCCCGGCAAGTGATTCCGGAGTGTTCGCCAAGTGGTTCTGGCATAGTCGGCAGGTGATTTTGGCATGTCCGGCAGGTGGTTCAGGCGAGTTGAGCAGGTGGTTCCAACGTGCTTGGCAGGTGCTTCCGGCGTCTCCGGCACGTGTTTCTGGCACATCTGACAGGTGGTTCCGGCATGCCCGAAAGGTGATTCCGGTCTGTCCGGTAGGTGGTTCCAGCCTGCACGGCATGTGGTTCTGGTACGTCTCAGAGGTGGTTGCGCATACCCAACAGGTGATTCCGGACTGTCCGCCACATGGTTCTGGCACGTCTGAGAGGTGGTTCCGGCATGCCCGGCAGGTCATCCCAGAGAGTCCTCCAAGTGGTTCTGGCATAACACGCAGGTGATTTTGGCGTGTCTGGCAGGTTGTTCCGTTGTGCTTGGCAGGTGGTTCAGGCTTGGCCGGCAGGTGGTTCCAGACTGTCCAGGACGTGTTTCCAGCTTCTCCGGCAGGTGGTTCTGGTACGTCTGAGAGGTGGTTCCGCCATGGCTGGCAGGCGATTCCGGACCGTCGCCCAGGTGGTTCTGGCATAGCCAGCAGTTGATATTGGCCTGTCCGGCAGGTGCTTCCAGGGAGTCGAACAGGTGGCTCCGGCGTGCTCGGCAGGTGGTTCCGGTCTGTCCGGTAGGTGATTCCGGCGTGTCCGGCACATGCTTCCGGCACGTCTGAGAGGTGGTTCCGGCATGCGCGACAGGTGATTTCGGAGTGTCCGCCAGGTGGTTCTGGCGTACCCGGCAGGTGATTTTGGCGTGTCTGGCAGGTGTTTCTGGCGAGTCGAGCAGGTGGCTCCGGCATGCTCGGCAGGTGCTTTCGGCGTCTCCGGCACGTGGTTCTGGTGTGTCTGAGAGCTGGTTCCGGCATGTCCGGCAGATGATTCCGGAGTGTCCGCCAAGTGGTTCTGGCATACCCGGCTGGTGATTTGGGCATGTCAGGTAGGTGGTTCCGGCGAGTCGAGCAGGTGGCTCCGGCGTGCTCGGCAGGTTGTTCAGACGGGTCTGGCAGGTGTTTTCCATCTGTTCGGGGTGTGGTTCCAGCATCTCATGCACATGGTTCTGGCACATCTGAGATGTGGTTCCGGCCGGCCCGACAGGTGTTTCCACAGTGTCCGCCAATTGGTACTGGCGTAGTTGGCAGGTGATTTTGGCATGACCGGCAGGTGGTTCCAGCAAGCCCGGCAGGTGATTCCAAAGTGTTCCCCAACTGGTTGTGGCGTAGCCGGCAGGTGATTTTTGCGTGTCCGGCAGGTGGTTCTGGCGAGTCGAGCAGGTGGTTCCGGCGTGCTCGGCAGGTGCTTCCGGGGTCATTGGCACGTGGTTCTGGCATATCTGAGAGGTGGTTCCGGCATGCCCGGCAGGTGATTCCGGAGTGTTCGCCAAGTGTTTCCGGCGTAGCCGGCAGGTGATTTTGCATGTCCAGCGGTCGTTCCGGCGGGTCGAGCCGGTGGTTCCGGCGTGTCCAGCAGGTGGTTCCGGTCTGTCCGGCAGGTGGTTCTGTGGTGTCCGGCACGAGGTTCAGTCTGAGAGGCTGTGCCGGCATGCCCCTCACGTGATTCCGGCTTGTCCCCGAAGTGCTGCTGGTGTAGCGGGCAGGTGATTTTGGCGTGTCTGGCAGGTTGTTCCGTTGTGCTTGGCAGTTGGTTCAGGCTTGGCCGGCAGGTGGTTCCAGACTGTCCAGGACGTGTTTCCAGCTTCTCTGGCAGGTGGTTCTGGTACGTCTGAGAGGTGGTTCCGCCATGGCTGGCAGGTGATTCGAGACCGTCCCCCAGGTGGTTCTGGCATAGCCAGCAGTTGATATTGGCCTGTCCGGCAGGTGGTTCCAGCGAGTCGAACAGGTGGCTCCGGCGTGCTCGGCAGGTGGTTCCAGTCTGTCCGGTAGGTGATTCCGGCGTGTCCGGCACGTGCTTCCGGCACGTCTGAGAGGTGGTTCCGGCATGCGCGACAGGTGATTTCGGAGTGTCCGCCAGGTGGTTCTGGCGTACCCGGCAGGTGATTTTGGCGTGTCCGGCAGGTGTTTCTGGCGAGTCGAGCAGGTGGCTGCGGCATGCTCGGCAGGTGCTTCCGGCGTCTCCGGCACGTGGTTCTGGTGTGTCTGAGAGCTGGTTCCGGCATGTCCGGCAGATGATTCCGGAGTGTCCGCCAAGTGGTTCTGGCATACCCGGCTGGTGATTTGGGCATGTCAGGTAGGTGGTTCCGGCGAGTCGAGCAGGTGGCTCTGGCGTGCTCGGCAGGTTGTTCAGACGGGTCTGGCAGGTGTTTTCCGTCTGTTCGGGGTGTGGTTCCAGCATCTCATGCACATGGTTCTGGCACGTCTGAGATGTGGTTCCGGCCGGCCCGACAGGTGTTTCCACAGTGTCCGCCAAGTGGTACTGGCGTAGTTGGCAGTTGATTTTGGCATGACCGGCAGGTGGTTCCAGCAAGCCCGGCAGGTGATTCCGAAGTGTTCCCCAACTGGTTGTGGCGTAGCCGGCAGGTGATTTTTGCGTGTCCGGCAGGTGGTTCAGGCGAGTTGAGCAGGTGGTTGCGACGTGCTCGGCAGGTGCTTCCGGCGTCTCCGGCACGTGTTTCTGGCACATTTGACTGGTGG
>NW_027227378.1:0-14661 GCF_037783145.1 Equus przewalskii | reverse complement strand
AAACACCTGTCGGGCCGGCTGGAACCACATCTCAGACGTGCCAGAAACGTGTTCATGAGATGCTGGAACCACATCCCGAACAGACGGATACCACCTGCCAGAACCGCCTGAACCACCTGCTGAGCACGCCGGAACCACCTGCTCGACTCACCGGTACCACCTCCCTGACACGCCAAAATCACCTGCTGGGTATGCCAGAACCACTTGGCGGACACTCCGGAATCATCTGCCGGACATGCCGGAACCAGCTCTCAGACACACCAGAACCAAGTGCCGGAGACGCCGGAAGCACCTGCCGAGCATGCCGGAGCCACCTGCTCGACTCGCCAGAAACACCTGCCGGACACGCCAAAATCACCTGCCGGGTATGCCAGAACCACCTGGCGGACACTCCGGAATCACCTGCCGCGCATGACGGAACCACCTCTCAGACGTGCCGGAAGCACGTGCCAGACACGCCGGAAACACCTACCGGACAGACCGGAACCACCTGCCGAGCACGCCATAGCCACCTGCTCGACTCGCTGGAACCACCTGCCAGACAGGCCAATATCAACTGCTGGCTATGCCAGAACCACCTGGGGGACAGTCCGGGATCACCTGCCAGCCATGGCGGAACCACCTCTCAGACGTACCAGAACCACCTGCCGGAGAAGCTGGAAACACGTCCTGGACAGACTGGAACCACGTGACGGCCATGCCTGAACCACGTGCCGAGCACGGCGGAACCACCTGCCGGACACGCCAAAATCACCTGCGGGCTACGCCAGAACCACTTGGACGACTCTCCGAAATGACCTGCCGGGCATGTTGGAACCACCTCTCAGACGTGCCAGAAGCACGTGGCGGACAGTGCGGAATCACCTGTTGGGCATACGCAACCACCTCTGAGACGTACCAGAACCACGTGCCGTGCACGCCGGAACCACCTACCGGACAGACCGGAATCAACTTTTGGGCATGCCGGAACCACCAGTCAGATGTGCCAGAAACACGTGCCGGAGACGCCGGAAGCACCTGCCGAGCACGTCGGAACCACCTGCTCAACTCGCCTGAACCACCTGCCGGACACGCCAAAATCACCTGCCCACTACACCAGCACCACTTCGGGGACAAGCCGGAATCACGTGAGGGGCATGCCGGCACAGCCTCTCAGACTGATCCTCGTGCCGGACACCACAGAACCACCTGCCGGACAGACCGGAACCACCTGCCGGACACGCCGGAACCACCGGCTCGACCCGCCGGAACGACCGCTGCACACGCAAAATCACCTGCCGGCTACGCCGGAAACACTTGGCGAACACTCCGGAAACACCTGCCGGGCATGCCGGAACCACCTCTCAGATATGCCAGAACCACGTGCCAATGACCCCGGAAGCACCTGCCGAGCACGCCGGAACCACCAGCTCGACTCGCCAGAACCACCTGCCGGACACGCAAAAATCACCTGCCGGCTACGCCACAACCAGTTGGGGAACACTTCGGAATCACCTGCCGGGCTTGCTGGAACCACCTGCCGGTCACGCCAAAATCACCTGCCAACTACGCCAGTACCACTTGGCGGACACTGTGGAAACACCTGTCGGGCCGGCCGGAACCACATCTCAGACGTGCCAGAAACATGTGCATGAGATGCTGGAACCACACCCCGAACAGACGGAAAACACCTGCCAGACCCGTCTGAACAACCTGCCGAGCACGCCGGACCACCTGCTCGACTCGCCGGAACCACCTACCTGACATGCCCAAATCACCAGCCGGGTATGCCAGAACCACTTGGCGGACACTCCGGAATCATCTGCCGGACATGCCGGAACCAGCTCTCAGACACACCAGAACCACGTGCCGGAGACGACGGAAGCACCTGCCGAGCATGCCGGAGCCACCTGCTCGACTCGCCAGAAACACCTGCCGGACACGCCAAAATCACCTGCCGGCTACGCCAGAACCACCTGGCGGACACTCCGAAACCACCTGTCGCGCATGCCGGAACCACCTCACAGACGTGCCGGAAGCACGTGCCGGACACTCCGGAATCACCTACCGGACAGACCGGAACCACCTGCCGAGCACGCCGGAGCCACCTGTTCGACTCGCTGGAACCACCTGCCGGACAGGCCAATATCAACTGCTGGCTATGCCAGAACCACCTGGGGGACGGTCCGGAATCACCTGCCAGCCATGGCGGAACCACCTCTCAGACGTACCAGAACCACCTGCCGGAGAAGCTGGAAACACGTCCTGGACAGTCTGGAACCACCTGCCGGCCAAGCCTGAACCACCTGCCAAGCACAACGGAACAACCTGCCAGACACGCCAAAATCACCTGCGTGTTATGCCAGAACCACTTGGAGGACTCTCTGGGATGACCTGCCGGGCATGCCGGAACCACCTCTCAGACGTGCCAGAACCATGTGGCGGACAGTCCGGAATCACCTGTTGGGCATGCGCAACCACCTCTGAGACGTACCAGAACCACATGCCGTGCAGGCTGGAACCACCTACCGGACAGACCGGAATCACCTTTCGGGCATGCCGGAACCACCTGTCAGATGTGCCAGAAACACGTGCCGGAGACGCCGGAAGCACTTGCCAAGCACGTTGGAACCACCTGCTCAACTCGCCTGAACCACCTGCCGGACATGCCAAAATCACCTGCCGACTATGCCAGAACCACTTGGCGAACACTCCGGAATCACTTGCCGGGCATGCAGGAACCACCTCTCACACATGCCAGAACCCCGTGCCAATGACCCCGGAAGCACCAGCCGAGCCCGCCGGAACCACCTGCTCGACTCGCCAGAACACCTGCCGATCACGCAAGAATCACCTGCCGGCTACGCCACAACCAGTTGGTGAACACTTTGGAATCACCTGCCAGGCTTGCTGGAACCACATGCCAGTCATGCCAAAATCACCTACCAACTACGCCAGAACCGCTTGGCGGACACTGCGGAAACACCTGTCGGGCCGGCTGGAACCACATCTCAGACGTGCCAGAAACGTGTTCATGAGATGCTGGAACCACATCCCGAACAGACGGATACCACCTGCCAGAACCGCCTGAACCACCTGCTGAGCACGCCGGAACCACCTGCTCGACTCACCGGTACCACCTCCCTGACACGCCAAAATCACCTGCTGGGTATGCCAGAACCACTTGGCGGACACTCCGGAATCATCTGCCGGACATGCCGGAACCAGCTCTCAGACACACCAGAACCAAGTGCCGGAGACGCCGGAAGCACCTGCCAACTACGCCAGTACCACTTGGCGGACACTGTGGAAACACCTGTCGGGCCGGCCGGAACCACATCTCAGACGTGCCAGAACCATGTGCATGAGATGCTGGAACCACACCCCGAACAGACGGAAAACACCTGCCAGACCCGTCTGAACAACCTGCCGAGCAAGCCGGAGCCACCTGCTCGACTCGCTGGAACCACCTGCCAGACAGGCCAATATCAACTGCTGGCTATGCCAGAACCACCTGGGGGACGGTCCGGAATCACCTGCCAGCCATGGCGGAACCACCTCTCAGACGTACCAGAACCACCTGCCGGAGAAGCTGGAAACACGTCCTGGACAGTCTGGAACCACCTGCCGGCCAAGCCTGAACCACCTGCCAAGCACAACGGAACAACCTGCCAGACACGCCAAAATCACCTGCGTGTTATGCCAGAACCACTTGGAGGACTCTCTGGGATGACCTGCCGGGCATGCCGGAACCACCTCTCAGACGTGCCAGAACCATGTGGCGGACAGTCCGGAATCACCTGTTGGGCATGCGCAACCACCTCTGAGACGTACCAGAACCACATGCCGTGCAGGCTGGAACCACCTACCGGACAGACCGGAATCACCTTTCGGGCATGCCGGAACCACCTGTCAGATGTGCCAGAAACACGTGCCGGAGACGCCGGAAGCACCTGCCAAGCACGTTGGAACCACCTGCACAACTCGCCTGAACCACCTGCCGGACACGCCAAAATCACCTGCCCGCTACACCAGCACCACTTCGGGGACAAGCCGGAATCACGTGAGGGGCATGCCGGCACAGCCTCGCAGACTGAACCTCGTGCCGGACACCACAGAACCACCTGCCGGACAGACCGGAACCACCTGCCGGACACGCCGGAACCACCGGCTCGACCCGCCGGAACGACCGCTGGACATGCAAAATCACCTGCCGGGTACGCCGGAAACACTTGGCGAACACTCCGGAATCACCTGCCGGGCATGCCGGAACCACCTCTCAGATATGCCAGAACCACGTGCCAATGACCCCGGAAGCACCTGCCGAGCACGCCGGAACCACCTGCTCGACTCGCCAGAACCACCTGCCGGACACGCAAAAATCACCTGCTGGCTACGCCACAACCAGTTGGGGAACACTTCGGAATCACCTGCCGGGCTTGCTGGAAAAACCTGCCGTTCATGCCAAAATCACCTGCCAACTACGCCAGTACCACTTGGCGGACACTGTGGAAACACCTGTCGGGCCGGCGGGAACCACATCTCAGACGTGCCAGAACCATGTGCATGAGATGCTGGAACCACACCCTGAACAGACGGAAAACACCTGCCAGACCCGTCTGAACAACCAGCCGAGAAATCCGGAGCCACCTGCTCGACTCGCCGGAACCACCTACCTGACATGCCCAAATCACCAGCCGGGTATGCCAGAACCACTTGGCGGACACTCCGGAATCATCTGCCGGACATGCGGGAACCAGCTCTCAGACACACCAGAACCAAGTGCCGGAGACGCCGGAAGCACCTGCCGAGCATGCCGGAGCCACCTGCTCGACTCGCCAGAAACACCTGCCGGACACGCCAAAATCACCTGCCGGGTATGCCAGAACCACCTGGCGGACACTCCGGAATCACCTGCCACGCATGACGGAACCACCTCTCAGACGTGCCGGAAGCACGTGCCAGACACGCCGGAAACACCTACCGGACAGACCGGAACCACCTGCCGAGCAGGCCGGAGCCACCTGTTCGACTCGCTGGAACCACCTGCCGGACAGGCCAATATCAACGGCTGGCTATGCCAGAACCACCTGGGGGACAGTCCGGGATCACCTGCCAGCCATGGCGGAACCACCTCTCAGACGTACCAGAACCTCCTGCCGGAGAAGCTGGAAACACGTCCTGGACAGACTGGAACCACGTGACGGTCATGCCTGAACCACCTGCCGAGCACGGCGGAACCACCTGCCGGACACGCCAAAATCACCGGCGGGCTACGCCAGAACCACTTGGACGACTCTCCGAAATGACCTGCCGGGCATGTTGGAACCACCTCTCAGACGTGCCAGAAGCACGTGGCGGACAGTCCGGAATCACCTGTTGGGCATGCGCAACCACCTCTGAGACCTACCAGAACCACGTGCCGTGCACGCCGGAGCCACCTACCGGACAGACCGGAATCAACTTTTGGGCATGCCGGAACCACCAGTCAGATGTGCCAGAAACACGTGCCGGAGACGCCGGACGCACCTGCCAAGCACGTTGGAACCACCTGCTCAACTCGCCTGTACCACCAGCCGGACATGCCAAAATCACCTGCCGACTATGCCAGAACCACTTGGCGAACACTCCGGAATCACTTGCCGGGCATGCAGGAACCACCTCTCAGACATGCCAGAACCCCGTGCCAATGACCCTGGAAGCACCAGCCGAGCCCGCCGGAACCACCTGCTCGACTCGCCAGAACCACCTGCCGATCACGCAAAAATCACCTGCTGGCTACCCCACAACCAGTTGGTCAACACTTTGGAATCACCTGCCAGGCTTGCTGGAACCACCTGCCAGTCATTCCAAAATCACCTGCCAACTACGCCAGAACCTCTTGGCGGACACTGCGGGAACACCTGTCTGGCCGGCTGGAAGCACATCTCAGACGTGCCAGAAACGTGTTCATGAGATGCTGGAACCACACCCCGAACAGAAGGATACCACCTGCCAGAACCGCCTGAACCACCTGCTGAGCACGCCGGAACCACCTGCTCGACTCACCGGTACCACCTCCCTGACACGCCAAAATCACCTGCTGGGTATGCCAGAACCACTTGGCGGAAACTCCGGAATCATCTGCCGGACATGCCGGAACCAGCTCTCAGACACACCAGAACCAAGTGCCGGAGACGCCGGAAGCACCTGCCGAGCATGCCGGAGCCAACTGCTCGACTCGCCAGAAACACCTGCCGGACACGCCAAAATCACCTGCCGGCTATGCCAGAACCACCTGGCGGACACTACGGAATCACCTGCCGCGCATGCCGGAACCACCTCTCAGACGTGCCGGAAGCACGTGCCGGACACGCCGGAATCACCTACCGGACAGACCGGAACCACCTGCCGAGCACGCCGGAGCCACCTGTTCGACTCGCTGGAACCACCTGCCGGACAGGCCAATATCAACTGCTGGCTATGCCAGAACCACCTGGGAGACGGTCCGGAATCACCTGCCAGCCATGGCGGCACCACCTCTCAGACGTACCAGAACCACCTGCCGGAGAAGCTGGAAACACGTCCTGGACAGTCTGGAACCACCTGCCGGCCAAGCCTGAACCACCTGCCAAGCACAACGGAACAACCTGCCAGACACGCCAAAATCACCTGCGTGTTATGCCAGAACCACTTGGAGGACTCTCTGGGATGACCTGCCGGGCATGCCGGAACCACCTCTCAGACGTGCCAGAACCATGTGGCGGACAGTCCGGAATCACCTGTTGGGCATGCGCAACCACCTCTGAGACGTACCAGAACCACATGCCGTGCAGGCTGGAACCACCTACCGGACAGACCGGAATCACCTTTCGGGCATGCCGGAACCACCTGTCAGATGTGCCAGAAACACGTGCCGGAGACGCCGGAAGCACCTGCCAAGCACGTTGGAACCACCTGCTCAACTCGCCTGAACCACCTGCCGGACATGCCAAAATCACCTGCCGACTATGCCAGAACCACTTGGCGAACACTCCGGAATCACTTGCCGGGCATGCAGGAACCACCTCTCACACATGCCAGAACCCCGTGCCAATGACCCCGGAAGCACCAGCCGAGCCCGCCGGAACCACCTGCTCGACTCGCCAGAACACCTGCCGATCACGCAAGAATCACCTGCCGGCTACGCCACAACCAGTTGGTGAACACTTTGGAATCACCTGCCAGGCTTGCTGGAACCACCTGCCAGTCATGCCAAAATCACCTACCAACTACGCCAGAACCGCTTGGCGGACACTGCGGAAACACCTGTCGGGCCGGCTGGAACCACATCTCAGACGTGCCAGAAACGTGTTCATGAGATGCTGGAACCACATCCCGAACAGACGGATACCACCTGCCAGAACCGCCTGAACCACCTGCTGAGCACGCCGGAACCACCTGCTCGACTCACCGGTACCACCTCCCTGACACGCCAAAATCACCTGCTGGGTATGCCAGAACCACTTGGCGGACACTCCGGAATCATCTGCCGGACATGCCGGAACCAGCTCTCAGACACACCAGAACCAAGTGCCGGAGACGCCGGAAGCACCTGCCAACTACGCCAGTACCACTTGGCGGACACTGTGTAAACACCTGTCGGGCCGGCCGGAACCACATCTCAGACGTGCCAGAACCATGTGCATGAGATGCTGGAACCACACCCGGAACAGACGGAAAACACCTGCCAGAGACGTCTGAACAACCTGCCGAGCACGCCGGAGCCGCCTGCTCGACTCGCCGGAACCACCTAAGTGACATGCCCAAATCACCAGCTGGGTATGCCAGAACCACTTGGCGGACACTCCGGAATCATCTGCCGGACATGCCGGAACCAGCTCTCAGACACACCAGAACCACGTGCCGGAGACGCCGGAAGCACCTGCCGAGCATGCCGGAGCCACCTGATCGACTCGCCAGAAACACCTTCCGGACACGCCAAAATCACCTGCCGGGTACGCCAGAACCACCCGGCGGACACTCCGAAACCACCTGTCGCGCATGCCGGAACCACCTCTCAGACGTGCCGGAAGCACGTGCCAGACACGCCGGAATCACCTACCGGACAGATCGGAACCACCTGCCGAACACGCCGGAGCCACCTGTTCGACTCGCTGGAACCACCTGCCGGACAGGCCAATATCAACTGCTGGCTATGCCAGAACCACCTGCGGGACGGTCCGGAATCACCTGCCAGCCATGGCGGAACCACCTCTCAGACGTACCAGAACCACCTGCCGGAGAAGCTGGAAACACGTCCTGGACAGTCTGGAACCACCTGCCGGCCAAGCCTGAACCACCTGCCAAGCACAACGGAACAACCTGCCAGACACGCCAAAATCACCTGCGTGTTATGCCAGAACCACTTGGAGGACTCTCTGGGATGACCTGCCGGGCATGCCGGAACCACCTCTCAGACGTGCCAGACCATGTTGCGGACAGTCCGGAATCACCTTTCGGGCATGCCGGAACCACCTGTCAGATGTGCCAGAAACACGTGCCGGAGACGCCGGAAGCACCTGCCAAGCACGTTGGAACCAACTGCTCAACTCGCCTGAACCACCTGCCGGACATGCCAAAATCACCTGCCGACTATGCCAGAACCACTTGGCGAACACTCCGGAATCACTTGCCGGGCATGCAGGAACCACCTCTCACACATGCAAGAACCCCATGCCAATGACCCCGGAAGCACCAGCCGAGCACGCCGGAACCACCTGCTCGACTCGCCTGATCACCTGCCGGACACGCCAAAATCACCTGCCCGCTACACCAGCACCACTTCGGGGACAAGCCGGAATCACGTGAGGGGCATGCCGGCACAGCCTCTCAGACTGAACCTCGTGCCGGACACCACAGAACCACCTGCCGGACAGACCGGAACCACCTGCCGGACAAGCAGGAACCACCGGCTCAACCCGCCGGAACGACCGCTGGACATGCAAAATCACCTGCCAGCTACGCCGGAAACAGTTGGCGAACACTCCGGAATTACCTGTCGGGCATGCCGGAACCACCTCTCAGATATGCGAGAACCACGTGCCAATGATCCCGGAAGCACCTGCCGAGCACGCCAGAACCACCTGCTCGACTCGCCAGAACCACCTGCTGGACACGCAAAAATCACCTGCCGGCTACGCCAGAACCAGTTGGTGAACACTTTGGAATCACCTGCTAGGCTTGTTGGAACCACCTGCAAGTCATGCCAAAATCACATGCCAACTACGCCAGAACCGCTTGGCGGACACTGCGGAAACACCTGTCGGGCCGGCTGGAATCACATCTCAGACGTGCCAGAAACGTGTTCATGAGTTGCTGGAACCACACCCCGAACAGACGGATACCACCTGCCAGAACCGCCTGAACCACCTGCTGAGCATGCCGGAACCACCTGCTCGACTCACCGGTACCACCTCCCTGACACGCCAAAATCACCTGCTGGGTATGCCAGAACCACTTGGCGGACACTCCGGAATCATCTGCCGGACAAGCCGGAACCAGCTCTCAGACACACCAGAACCAAGTGCCGGAGACGCCGGAAGCACCTGCCGAGCATGCCGGAGCCACCTGCTCGACTCGCCAGGAACACCTGATGGACACGCCAAAATCACCTGCCGGCTACGCCAGAACCACCTGGCGGACACTACGGAATCACCTGCCGCGCATGCCGGAACCACCTCTCAGACGTGCCGGAAGCACGTGCCAGACACGCCGGAAACACCTACCGGACAGACCGGAACCACCTGCCAAGAACGCCGGAGCCACCTGTTCGACTCGCTGGAACCACCTGCCGGACAGGCCAATATCAACTGCTGGCTATGCAAGAACCACCTGGGGGACAGTCCGGGATCACCTGCCAGCCATGGCGGAACCACCTCTCAGACGTACCAGAACCACCTGCCGGAGAAGCTGGTAACACGTCCTGGACAGACTGGAACCACGTGACGGCCATGCCTGAACCACCTGCCGAGCACGGCGGAACCACCTGCCGGACACGCCAAAGTCACCTGCGGGCTACGCCAGAACCACTTGGACGACTCTCCGAAATGACCTGCCGGGCATGTTGGAACCACCTCTCAGACGTGCCAGAAGCACGTGGCGGACAGTCCGGAATCACATGTTGGGCATACGCAACCACCTCTGACACGTACCAGAACCACGTGCCGTGCACGCCGGAACCACCTACCGGACAGACCGGAATCAACTTTTGGGCAAGCGGGAACCACCAGTCAGATGTGCCAGAAACACGTGCCGGAGACGCCGGAAGCACCTGCCGAGCACGTCGCAAGAACCTGCTCAACTCGCCTGAACCACCTGCCGGACATGCCAAAATCACCTGCCCGCTACACCAGCACCACTTCGGGGACAAGCCGGAATCACGTGAGGGGCATGCCGGCACAGCCTCTCGGACTGAACCTCGTGCCGGACACCACAGAACCACCTGCCGGACAGACCAGAACCACCTGCCGGACACGCCGGAACCACCGGCTCGACCCGCCGGAACGACCGCTGGACATGCAAAATCACCTGCCGGCTACGCCGGAAACACTTGGCGAACACTCCGGAATCACCCGCCGGGCATGCCAGAACCACCTCTCAGATATGCCAGAACCACGTGCCAATGACCCCGGAAGCACCAGCCGAGCACGCCGGAACCACCTGCTCGACTCGCCAGAACCACCTGCCGATCACGCAAAAATCACCTGCCGGCTACGCCACAACCAGTTGGTGAACACTTTGGAATCACCTGCCAGGCTTGCTGGAACCACCTGCCAGTCATGCCAAAATCACCTGCCAACTACGCCAGAACCGCTTGGCGGACACTGCGGAAACACCTGTCGGGCCGGCCGGAACCACATCTCAGACGTGCCAGAACCATGTGCATGAGATGCTGGAACCACACCCCGAACAGACGGAAAGCACCTGCCAGACCAGTCCGGAGCCACCTGCTCGACTCGCCGGAACCACCTACCTGACATGCCCAAATCTCCAGCCGGGTATGCCAGAACCACTTGGCGGACACTCCGGAATCATCTGCCGGACATGCCGGAACCAGCTCTCAGACACACCAGAACCACGTGCCGGAGACGCCGGAAGCACCTGCCGAGCATGCCGGAGCCACCTGCTCGACTCGCCAGAAACACCTGCCGGACACGCCAAAATCACCTGCCGGGTACGCCAGAACCACCTGGCGGACACTCCGAAATCACCTGTCGCGCATGCCGGAACCACCTCTCAGACGTGCCGGAAGCACGTGCCGGACACGCCGGAATCACCTACCGGACAGACCGGAACCACCTGCCGATCACGCCGGAGCCACCTGTTCGACTCGCTGGAACCACCTGCCGGACAGGCCAATATGAACTGCTGGCTATGCCAGAACCACCTGGGGGACGGTCCGGAACCACCTGCCAGCCATGGCGGACCCACCTCTCAGACGTACCAGAACCACCTGCCGGAGAAGCTGGAAACACGTCCTGGACAGTCTGGAACCACCTGCCGGCCAAGCCTGAACCACCTGCCAAGCACAACGGAACAACCTGCCAGACACGCCAAAATCACCTGCGTGTTATGCCAGAACCACTTGGAGGACTCTCTGGGATGACCTGCCGGGCATGCCGGAACCACCTCTCAGACGTGCCAGAACCATGTGGCGGACAGTCCGGAATCACCTGTTGGGCATGCGCAACCACCTCTGAGACATACCAGAACGACATGCCGTGCAGGCTGGAACCACCTACCGGACAGACCGGAATCACCTTTCGGGCATGCCGGAACCACCTGTCAGATGTGCCAGAAACACGTGCCGGAGACGCCGGAAGCACCTGCCAGGCAAGTTGGAACCACCTGCTCAACTCGCCTGAACCACCTGCCGGACATGCCAAAATCACCTGCCGACTATGCCAGAACCACTTGGCGAACACTCCGGAATCACTTGCCGGGCATGCGGGAACCACCTCTCAGACATGCCAGAACCCCGTGCCAATGACCCCGGAAGCACCAGCCGAGCACGCCGGAACCACCTGCTCGACTCGCCAGAACCACCTGCCGATCACGCAAAAATCACCTGCCGGCTACGCCACAACCAGTTGGTGAACACTTTGGAATCACCTGCCAGGCTTGCTGGAACCACCTGCCAGTCATGCCAAAATCACCTGCCAACTACGCCAGAACCGCTTGGCGGACACTGCGGAAACACCTGTCGGGCCGGCCGGAACCACATCTCAGACGTGCCAGAAACGTGTTCATGAGATGCTGGAACCAGACCCCGAACAGACGGATACCACCTGCCAGAACCGCCTGAACCACCTGCTGAGCACGCCGGAACCACCTGCTCGACTCACCGGTACCACCTCCCTGACACGCCAAAATCACCTGCTGGGTATGCCAGAACCACTTGGCGGACACTCCGGAATCATCTGCTGGACATGCCGGAACCAGCTCTCAGACACACCAGAACCACGTGCCGGAGACGCCGGAAGCACCTGCCGAGCATGCCGGAGCCACCTGCTCGACTCGCCAGAAACACCTGCCGGACACGCCAAAATCACCTGCCGGGTATGCCAGAACCACCTGACGGACACTACGGAATCACCTGCCGCGCATGCCGGAACCACCTCTCAGACGTGCCGGAAGCACGTGCCGGACACGCCGGAAACACCTACCGGACAGACCGGAACCACCTGCCAAGAACGCCGGAGCCACCTGTTCGACTCGCTGGAACCACCTGCCGGACAGGCCAATATCAACTGCTGGCTATGCCAGAACCACCTGGGGGACAGTCCGGGATCACCTGCCAGCCATGGCGGAACCACCTCTCAGACGTACCAGAACCACCTGCTGGAGAAGCTGGAAACACGTCCTGGACAGACTGGAACCACGTGACGGCCATGCCTGAACCACCTGCCGAGCACGGCGGAACCACCTGCCGGACACGCCAAAATCACCTGCGGGCTACGCCAGAACCACTTGGACGACTCTCCGAAATGACCTGCCGGGCATGTTGGAACCACCTCTCAGACGTGCCAGAAGCACGTGGCGGACAGTCCGGAATCACCTGTTGGGCATACGCAACCACCTCTGACACGTACCAGAACCACGTGCCGTGCACGCCGGAACCACCTACCGGACAGACCGGAATCAACTTTTGGGCATGCCGGAACCACCAGTCAGATGTGCCAGAAGCACGTGCCGGAGACGCCGGAAGCACCTGCCGAGCACGTCGCAAGAACCTGCTCAACTCGCCTGAACCACCTGCCGGACATGCCAAAATCACCTGCCCGCTACACCAGCACCACTTCGGGGACAAGCCGGAATCACGTGAGGGGCATGCCGGCACAGCCTCTCGGACTGAACCTCGTGCCGGACACCACAGAACCACCTGCCGGACAGACCAGAACCACCTGCCGGACACGCCGGAACCACCGGCTCGACCCGCCGGAACGACCGCTGGACATGCAAAATCACCTGCCGGCTACGCCGGAAACACTTGGCGAACACTCCGGAATCACCCGCCGGGCATGCCAGAACCACCTCTCAGATATGCCAGAACCACGTGCCAATGACCCCGGAAGCACCAGCCGAGCACGCCGGAACCACCTGCTCGACTCGCCAGAACCACCTGCCGATCACGCAAAAATCACCTGCCGGCTACGCCACAACCAGTTGGTGAACACTTTGGAATCACCTGCCAGGCTTGCTGGAACCACCTGCCAGTCATGCCAAAATCACCTGCCAACTACGCCAGAACCGCTTGGCGGACACTGCGGAAACACCTGTCGGGCCGGCCGGAACCACATCTCAGACGTGCCAGAACCATGTGCATGAGATGCTGGAACCACACCCCGAACAGACGGAAAGCACCTGCCAGACCAGTCCGGAGCCACCTGCTCGACTCGCCGGAACCACCTACCTGACATGCCCAAATCTCCAGCCGGGTATGCCAGAACCACTTGGCGGACACTCCGGAATCATCTGCCGGACATGCCGGAACCAGCTCTCAGACACACCAGAACCACGTGCCGGAGACGCCGGAAGCACCTGCCGAGCATGCCGGAGCCACCTGCTCGACTCGCCAGAAACACCTGCCGGACACGCCAAAATCACCTGCCGGGTACGCCAGAACCACCTGGCGGACACTCCGAAATCACCTGTCGCGCATGCCGGAACCACCTCTCAGACGTGCCGGAAGCACGTGCCGGACACGCCGGAATCACCTACCGGACAGACCGGAACCACCTGCCGATCACGCCGGAGCCACCTGTTCGACTCGCTGGAACCACCTGCCGGACAGGCCAATATGAACTGCTGGCTATGCCAGAACCACCTGGGGGACGGTCCGGAACCACCTGCCAGCCATGGCGGACCCACCTCTCAGACGTACCAGAACCACCTGCCGGAGAAGCTGGAAACACGTCCTGGACAGTCTGGAACCACCTGCCGGCCAAGCCTGAACCACCTGCCAAGCACAACGGAACAACCTGCCAGACACGCCAAAATCACCTGCGTGTTATGCCAGAACCACTTGGAGGACTCTCTGGGATGACCTGCCGGGCATGCCGGAACCACCTCTCAGACGTGCCAGAACCATGTGGCGGACAGTCCGGAATCACCTGTTGGGCATGCGCAACCACCTCTGAGACATACATAGTATTGCTATGC